>NW_008824347.1:47708-47971 GCF_000699105.1 Pygoscelis adeliae
CCCCTCAGAAACTGCGGGAGCAAAGGCTTGATCAAAAAACTACCAGCACACGGCACGCCGCACTTCTGCCTGCGCACCTGGATATTAAATCTTTCCTCCCCTGCCCGATTATCAACATTAAGCGCCAGGTTCATTTATGCCTACGGAAGGGGGAAGAGGGAGCAGGCGCGAGCGAGGCGAAGGGCACCCAGCGCAGCCATCTATCTCTTCGGGTGCTCAGAGTGCTCGTGCTTTAAACCGAACCGCAGGGAGTAAATCACCGG
>NW_008824347.1:49145-50297 GCF_000699105.1 Pygoscelis adeliae
ACGAGGGCAGAGCAGCTCCAGCTGCATCCCCGCTCCCTGCGGGAGAGGAGACGGGGCTGTCAGCACCGGAGCTGTGAGGATGCTCTGAAAAATGTGCACCCAAACGACGTGTTCCAGGCTTCTCCTGCATCCCTGATTCCCATGGACCGTGGTGCCCTGACATCAATCTGGGCCGCAGCTGCGAGCTGGGGTGCCTGGGTGCATGGGACAGGTGGGATGCACAGGGTACACGGAGCACCTGGATATGCCCGGGGCGTGTGGGATGCCTGGGGTGCATGGGGTGCCCAGGGTGCATGGGGCTCATGGTGCACACAGGATGCAACGGGGCACGTGGGATGAACGGGCTGCATGGGACACATGGGGTGCCCGGGGTGTGTGGGGCATGTGGGGTGCTCGGGGTGCACAGGGTACCTGGGGTGCATGGGGTAACCGCGGTGCATGGGGTACCTGGGGTGCATGGGGCACGTGGGATGCAATGGGGCACGCGGGATGGCCGGGGTGCACAGGGTACCCGGGATGCACAGGACACGTGGGGTACCCGGGGTGCATAGGAGACAGGGGTAGCCGGGGCACGTGGGGTACCCAGGGTGCCTGGGACGCGCGGGATACCCGGGATGCAGTGGGGCAGAGGGGATGGATGGGGTGCGCAGGGTGCCCGGGATGCACCGTGCACGAGGTGCCCGGGGTGCGTGGGGTGCCCGGGGCACCCGCTGCCCGCCGGGTCCCTAAGCCAGCATGGTGGCGGGCAGTTGCTGCGCCGCTGACATTTACTAATCAGCTCTAACCTCAGCTGCACACCCGCTCCGTCTCGCTTGCTGTCTTGTCTCCATGGAGACTCCGCAACCTTTGCTCACTCGTTAATGGTATCTCAGCAAACGAAACTCCAACGCCACCCAGCCTTCTCCTCCCGGCCCCGGGAGAAATCCTCGCCTCTCACCTCCATCCCCGTCCCCTCCCGCCGGTGGGGATAAAAGGGATGAGTCCTTGTTAACGAAGGACCCAGCCACGCTGGGCCGAGCCAGGGGCAAGTTCTGACGACGGCGCGGGGAGGAGGGAGAGCTGCCATCCTCCTCGCCACCAAAAAAAACAAGGCCGGGGGATTTTATTGCTGCGGCAGCAAGGACGGGCTCCCGCCATGCGGGATGCCCGCCA
>NW_008824347.1:50777-51317 GCF_000699105.1 Pygoscelis adeliae
AGCCTCCGCTTGCTGGAAACTGGGGGGGTTTGAAAGCAAAATTCAAGAAGTGCACTTGTAAGCTGCAATGTAATGAGTGAGGCTGTCCTTGGGGGACTCCCGGCCCAGCAGGCAGAGCCGGGGGCTTAAGGAGGGGGGGGGGAAACATAGCCTGATCTCCTGAGGTGGCTGCACCGGCTCCCGGAGCACCCAGTGTGGTCCCACACCTCCTCCGCCCCGTGGTGTGACTACCCTGGCCTGGCATCCGTGGAGCTGGCAGGCAGCAGGGCAGAGGTGGCCCCTCTGTGCCGGCTGTCCCGGGGCATCTCCATCCCCAGCCCACCGGAGCCCGCTGGGCGGGCAGGGGATGCTCGCAGCCCCCCAGGGCTCGGGATGGGCAGGGAGCAGCACAGGACGCGCGGTGCCCAGGGGTACCAGCCAGCTGCCCCGTGCAGCGCAGCCCTGGTGGGCACACGAGGGGGTAGGATGGGGCACACGACCCCGCTGCGAGGGGGGAACCCCAAAACTTTGCTGTTCGTGGGTACCTGGCTCAGCTGGGCA
>NW_008824347.1:54432-54906 GCF_000699105.1 Pygoscelis adeliae
CCACGCTCCCCACGGCACACGCGGGCAAAGCTCCGGCGCACCGCGACGCAGCAGCTCCGGGGTCAGCCCTGGACCCCTCCGTCGGTGCCCGGGACATGGAGCGTCCTTCGTCCCGCTGCCCTGCCGCATCCCCGGCCTCCGAGCACCATCACCTGCACCGGCATCGTTAGCATGACGAGAGGCCAGAAACCTCCTCCCAGCAGAGCTGCTTAATTAAAATAATCATTTCCATCCCGAGGAGGCGGCTTGGCAGAGCAGGTACAACCAGGCCCCCCGGGGACCAGGCTTTCCTCTCCCCATTCATGCCACGTCACCCTGGGCACCGCGGCCATGCCGGCTTCACCCCGGGTGCCCCCACAACCAGCTCCCAGAAACCACCTTCGATAAACCCGTGCCACACAAATGAAGAAGTAGCAAACCAACCATTTCCCCCCCCAAATTTTGAAGACATTTCTCCTCTCCCCCCCCCCCCCC
>NW_008824347.1:59829-61386 GCF_000699105.1 Pygoscelis adeliae
CCCCACCTACCCTGTAACAAAACCTCGTTGTCCGGTTGGCACGTCAGCAGACACTACAATGAGGTGACCGTAAAAGTGTCCTCGGGGTGTTGTTGCTCTACCATGGGTCCCAAAAACCCGCTCTTCTGGGTGGGGGCCATGACGGGGTGCCCTTGGGGTGCAAAACTGGGGTACCTGTAGTTGTCCTGCAGCTGCAGCATTGAGTCTCTCGGTACGGGGGAGATGTTCAAGTCATTGATCAAGGGACAAGCGTAGGGTCCTCGGTGGTGAGCCCGGGACATCTCCAAGGGCTCCTTCTCGCCCTTGGAGGGGTGGGTGCCGCTCGGGCTGCTCAAGTGGGGGTTGAGACACGGGGGGTCCGTCCTGCCCATGAAGTCTACCAGCATACCGGCCCCCGCTTTGCCGTCGTACGAGGGGCTACGGGTGCTGGCGTTGGGGGAATACCAGTACGGGGGGTTTTTGCAACTGGGGGAGTCGTAGTGCGGTTGAGGCATGGGGAGATCGCGGCAACCCCGGGGGGGGCGCGGCGGCGCCCCCCCCTGCATGCTGTGTTTGAGCGAGTCGCAGGCGGGCAGCTTGCGGATGTCGCCCGCCCGTAGGTCCTCCTTGAAGGCCAAGGTCGGGGAGCAGTTGGGCGAGAAGGCTTTCTGCAAGCCGGCCTCGAAGACAGTCTGCTGGCTGGGGGCTGCCAGCTGGTGCGGGAGGGCAGGGAAGTGCTTGCTCTCCAAATCCGGCTGCCCCAAACCGGGGGAGTCGCTCTGAAAGCCCTGGACGAAGGTCCCGTCCGAGGGGGTGGAGGGGTTCATGGAGTAGGGGCCGGCGTAGTCGCAGGGGTCCCGCTCGCCCACCCCGAAGCCCCGGGATTGGGAGGGCAGGGGGGACATGCTGCTGTCCCCGCTGTAGTAGTCCAAGCCCAGGTCCGTGCTCTCCTGGAAGAGGGGATTGACCGCCTGCGACTTGGTGGGGAACTTGGCCTTGCCCGTCCCCCTCTCCTTCTTGGAGGCACAAGCCCCCCGGGACCCCCGGGGCTGCCGGGGTCCCGTGCTCCTCTTGGAGGGGTACACGGAGGAGGAGGAGGAAGAGGAGGAGAAGTTCAGGTGGGAGGTGTCAAACATGTCCACCTTCTTCCGTCGGCCCCGACCGGGCTTGGAGTTGCTCTGGAAGAGGACGCTCTGGTTCCAGTTGTAGCCCGGGGCGGAGGACGCCTCGTTCCAGTCCATCATCAGCTTCTCCAGGCTGGAGAGGCTGGACTGGCCCTCGCTGGAAGAGGCCTCGCTGTTGGCGCGCCGGTAGCCGGCCGGCTGGTTGAATTGGGTGCTGTCGGAGGAGGACTCGGAGAAGGTCTCCGAGACCGTCTGCTGCTTGGCTTTCTGCGGGGTGTAGTTGGAGATGTCCAGGATGACGTTGGGCTCGTTGAGGTGGCACTCGAAGCCCGGGTTGTAGAGCTGGCTGAAGGCCTCCGAGCTCCAGTCCAACCCACCGTAGCCTTGCCGGAAAGCCCACGGCGCAGCACTGGGGAACTGCCGGCAATTTTCGGGCGAGGGCTGGAAGGAGGCC
>NW_008824348.1:0-6219 GCF_000699105.1 Pygoscelis adeliae
CATCAGTGTGTAAAGTAGGAGCCATGTAAAATGTCTCTGAACCACACACTGATTAAGACCTTCAGATACCATCTGGCATTTGTGAGGTGCTGTGGTGGAAGAGGGCAGGGAAGCACACTGATATGAAATGCTGCAGTGGTTCTTTGGGTCACAGCATGAAAGAGGACCTGGAGGGTCACTGCAGGTGTTAAGGCCAGGAAAGACATGTGTGAAGAGAGCCACAAAGGAAAGGCTGTAGGAGCTGTTTGCCTGTGGTAGCTGCAGCTGCATTTCCCAAACAGAGGCTGATGCTGTGAGTTATTTTTGACTGGGAGCCCAGGATGATGGCATTGTTCACAGAGTGGCTGAGGTTGGAAGGGATCTCTGGAGGTTTACTCCAACCCCTTGCTCAGAGCAGGTTGCCCAGGGCCATGTCCAGTCTGGTTTTGAATACCTTCAATGCTATCTCCACAAATTCTCTGGGCAACCTGTTCCAGTGTTTGATCACCCTGAGAGTAAACATTTTTTCTTACGTTTAAATGGACTTTCCTGTATTTCAGTTTGTTCCCATTGCCTCTTGTCCTCTCACTGTCACTGCTGAGAAGAGCTCCATCTTCTTTACTCCGTCCCATTGGGTGTTTATACACATGGATAAGATCCTTGCGAGCCTTTTCTTCTCCAGGCTGAACAGTCCCAGCTCTCTCAGCCTCTCCTCTTATGAGAGATGCTACAGTCCCTTAATCATCTTTGTGGCACTTCCCTGGACCTGCTCCAGTAAGTCCATGTCTGTCTTGTACTGGGGAGCCCAGCATCAGACACAGCACTCTAGATGTGTCACACCAGTGCTAGGTGGAGGGGAAGGATCACCTCCCTTGACCTGCTGGCAATGCTCATCCTAATACAGCCCAGGATGCTGTTGCCTGCCTTTGCTGTAACGGCGCATTGCTGGCTCACGGTTAGCTTGGTTTCCACCAGGATCCCAGGTCCTTCTCTGCAAAGCTGCTTTCCAGCCAGTCAGCCCCAGCCTCTACTGGTGCCTGGGGTTGTTCCTTCCCAGGTGCAGGACTTGTTGCTTCCCCTTCTTGAACCCCATGATGTCCCTGTCAGCCCATTTCTCCAGCCTGTCAAGGTGCCTCTGAACGGTGGCACAACCCTCTGGTGTATCAGCCACTCCCCTCGGTTTTGTATGAGCTGCAAACTTGCTGAGGGTGCACTCTGCCCTAGCGCCAGGCTATTATTGTTTGGCATCTTCATTATTTGCCCCAGTCTTGACCCCCAAGGGACTCCACTAGGGACAAGCCTCCAGCTGGACTTCATGCTGCTGATCACAGCCCTTGGAGCTTGGCAGTTCAGTCAGTTTTCAGTCCACCTCATTGTCCATTTATCTAGCCCATACTTCATCAGTGTGTCTATGAGGGTATTATGGGATACAGTAAGGCTTTCAACACTAAAGTTGAGATAAAAAACATCCACTGCTCTCACTTCATCCACCAAGCAAAGTCATCTCTTCAGAGGCAGCTATCAAGTTGGTCAGGCATGATTTTGTAAAGCCAATCACCTTCTTGTTCTTGGTATGCTTTTAAATGTTTTCCAAGAAGATTTCATCCATCTCCTTCCCAGGGATCAAGGTGAGACTGACTGTCCTGTAGTTCTCTGGATGCTCTTTCCGGCCTTCCCTGAAAATAGGGGTGACGTTTGAGTAAGTCAGCAGTGTTAAAGGGAAGAGCACACCATGAGTGCCAGCTCACCCACAGACCTGGCTGTAAAAAGAGAGGAGATGAGCAGCAGTAGAAAATTACTTTGGGCAGGAAAAATAAAAGGAGCAGGCTAAGCTTTCCTATGGAAGATGCAGCTCCAGCTTTATGTGCTGCTGTCCAAAAATCTGGGTATAGTGCTTGGGACAGGAGCAGTTTCAAATAGAAATGCTGCACTGAGTGTGCTTGCTGCAGCCCCTTGAAGCTGCAGAGTGGATGCACTGACTGAGGGGAAGCAGAAAGGCTTGTACTCAAAGAGGTAGACAAGGTTTTGAACTCTGAAATGCTAAGTGGATGAAAGCCATGGGCTAGTGGGGAAGGGAGCAAATACCTCCCTGAGGCTTTGTGAGGGGTGATGCTTCAGGGCAGCAGTATGCTTCAGTGTCTGATGGTGTGGCATGATGGAAATGATGCAGTAGCAACCATCAAAGCACGGTGCTTTCCCTTCCAGGGGAGACTTGTTGATAAGTGTGTTTGTGTCCACAGAGTGTTAGACAGTATCAAGATGAGTCACACGAGTGTCAGCTCTGCAGAAATGCAGCTGTCAGCCCCGGGAGCCAGACTGCACCTTCCTGAGAGCCTGCTGCCGTGGGCGTCACACCCATGGCCCTGCCACAACGGGGCCAGACACCCACCGTGGGGAGAGGCTGATCCCCCACCATGGCTGTGCAGGTGAGCTGTCACCCAGGCAGAGCCAGGGAGTTGGAGCCTGTAGAACCCCTGCACCCCTGAAGAGCAGCTGTTGCACACCCTGTTGCAGGGGGAGTTGTGCAACAGTGGGGCACCGGGGTGGGAAAAGGTGGCAGCATTGGGTGCTGCTGTGGGGCTGGGCAAGGTGGCAGCTCAGCCCCACGCGCTGCCTGTGTGAGCTGCCAGGGTGGTCTGCATGAGCAGGGTGCCAGGTGGGGGGGGACACAGATGGCATCATGAGAGTAGTGGAAGGGGCTGAGCGTGGCCTTTGCTACACTGAGGCAGAGCTCCTATGTGAAATACACCAGGCAGCTCTGAAGGTGTTTCAGATCAGGTTTGCCCATGGCATACATGTGCAGTGCTATCACCCCAGTGTGTCTCATCTTATCCTTCCTCCTCCTCTTCATCACAGCTCAGCTCACATTCCAATCCTACCTGTCACTTTTAAATGGACACAGATGCCTTCTTTTAAGGGCATTTCTGTCTCAAGACTGTTGTGTGTGCCCCTGACACTGACATAAGCCTTCCCAGACTGGCAGCACAGCAAAGTATTGTGGTGAAAAGTGTCTAATAGGTCATAGGAAACATGCAGGTTGCCACATACCCACTTCTGCAAACATGTCCTGCTGTCTCAGTCAGTGCTAGACAAGTGAAACCAGCCTGCAGAGAGCAGGTTGCCCCTGTGCATACTGACACCACTGTATTTACCAAGACAGCCGTGCCCACCGTCTGTCTCTCCCAAAGAGGTCCCCTCCATGGCAAGGTGGGCACAAGAGCTTCGGTTTCCTCTGCTCCCTGTGTTTGTGGGGAAAGCAAAGCCCCCAGCCTTGGCTGTCTCCATGCCAGTGGTGCCCGCACTCACTGTGATGTGCAAGCATGGTGATGAGCCCTGCCGTGCAAGGCAGGACAGGGGTGAGCGGTGACTCACTGGTCACACACCTGTCACCCACCTACACGCAGCTGTAGTTGTCTCACTGCATGGTGGGGGCCAGGGACCTCCTGTAGGATGGTGTGGCCCACATGGTGGGCACCCGTCCTGCTGCCTGTAGGGCACAGAGGTCTCCCCGGGGGGTGGGGCCTGAACGCAGTTTGGGGCGGCCTGTGGAAGAAACCCTGTCCATAGCTTAAGTCATCATTGAGCAAGCTCTGTCAGCAGGGTCCATCCAAGTTCTGCCATTCACGAGCAGGTCTTAGGAGGACAGGTGGGAGAGGAGATGGCTGAGTATGCATCCTTTCATCTCTGAGAGACAGAGATGGGGTGGGTGCTGCAGTCCAAAATCAAGACGTGAAGGGACATGCACCTCTTGCTGGCCTTGCTGCCAGCAGGACAGACTGCCCAGCCTCCACTAGGTGAGGCAGAATGTCCTAGCACGGAGCCCCAAGGACCAGCTGTGGTAGGTGTGGTGGGATCCATCCCTGGCTGGACTCACATGCACTGCTTGCTGTCCAGGAGCTCTGCCCCCTTCATGGACTGGGGAGAACAGAGTGTCCCCCAGGGGACAGACCCTACCAGCCCTGTGCTGGGTGGCAGCATCCGTGGTTCTGGGTTGCAGGGTATAGCCTTTGGCAAGTAGAGGAGGAGATGAGCTTCTCCAGAGATGGTGCCTGCAATGGTGTTGGCACAGCCTTGTGTGCCACCACAAGCATGCAGGAGGCTGCAGTCAGTGGTGAGGACTAATAAGGTGGTGGCTGCCGGTGCCAGTGCCAGTGCCAGAGGGAGATTGAACTCAGCCCATGGAGGAGGGAGAAAGGAAGGAGGAGTGTTTCATGGCAGAGGGTTGGAGGTACAGGTGAGAAGCAGCTAATTTGGAGGTGGTGGCCTAGGAAAGAGCCCCAGAGGGATGTAAGCCAGGAGGGTGAGGTGGCTGGGGGAGAAGACCATGGGTGTGGGGACAGAGATGGAGACAGGCTGGCCGTACGGTTAGGACTGATGCGCTCCACCCTGCAAAAAGGCTGGAAGTGGCCGGGGGACACAAGGACATGGCAGGAGAGGACCTCTTGGATGGTGGCAGCCAAATAGCACCGGGAGAAGGTAGGTCTGTGCCAGTAAGGCCAGTGGCACCTGCCTGCAAGCAGGGTGCCTAGCCTGGACACAGGCCTTCGTTCCTCCAAGGAAGCGAAGAGAAGGCTGTGCATGCCAGGTCCTCCTGAGGGCCTGTATATTTTCCTGGCATTTTTCACCAGCCTCCTACCAAATGGAGGATGCTAAACTAACACAGATTACATCTGTTTGTGTTTTGCTAAAATATAGTACACGAAGCAGGACTAGACGATGTGGTTTTGGTTGTGGTGTGAAACAGGGCGAACGCCTACATGGGATGCTGCAAACCTTCACGAGACAGCCTGGGTGACCTTTGAAGGTACCACCTTTTCCATGGCAGCAAGGCAAAAACACTCTTAAACATGTGGGTTGGTGGTTTTTTTTTTCCTTTTCCTTCCCACCCCTCACCCATGAACATCTTTTTCCTACATTACCCATTTGAAAGGTCACTCTGCTGTGCAATCCCTTGGGTGTGGAAGGTCTTCACGTTTATTAAAATTCCAAATTCAAAGCTTAATTTATTTACAATTTACATTCACATGTCCAAGGAGGAGGAAAACAAAGATGATGTAAGGATAGCATTGTTTGTAAAGCCAGCCATGCTTTATTCAAGGGCCAGCTGCAGCAATACCCCACTTATACAATGCTGTAGAAATACATCATACAGGTGCCTCTGTTTTGAATGAATTTTACATGTGACCTGCACACATACTGGAACGGATCATTAGTGCTCCTCAGGCTGTAAACCAGACTATTCAGCCTTGTTAATGTTGATGCTATAGACTCATATAATTGATTTCTTGAGCTGAAAAAAGACTTTTGCACTTCCGTAAATATAAGAACCATTTTGTTTCTGAGTGCCCTGCGCTTGGGTGGAGACACCTGATGTTTCAAGAGCTCCGGCAGATTTTTTTATCTCTTTCTCTCAACCGCAAGACACACACAAAAAAAAAAAATTGGTTTTTGCTAATGGGAAGCAACAGAGGAGAACGGTGGTAGGTCTGGTAATTGCAATGCATCCTCCCCTGACCTTGCCCTGCTCCCAGGAGAACAAATCAGTTCATCTTCTGCTTTCACCAACCGGTATGTAATTTGCCTGTGGTTATCCTCCCCATTTCTACATTTGAACAGAGGCACTTTCAGACTCGGAGGAGCAATCACTCCTGCAGTGTAGCATGTGCAACCGTTAGAGGCTTTTGCTTATATTTTTGGACTTTGCTCATGGGACTTTTTTGTTTCTGGTACTTCTAAGCATTACTGTCATAGACCAGGTTGAAATGTATATACACTGATTTCCTGAAATAAAAGTGTCTTTAAAACTCACTGCCCTCTGGATTCATTGCCCTTCATCCCCCCATGCTTATTTTCCCACTTGTCTTCTAAACTACATTACATCTTGTTTTTTACAAATGCAGATGAGAAAAACACGCAGTTTAGCTGAGAGGTTTTCCCCTACAGAAATGGCTCCATTGCCCCATGTGGTGGCATTTTCTACAAGACATACAAGAAAGCCCACCCAGCCCTTGCCGCTGCATCCAGCCCTGCTCTCTGCACCAGCTAACGGAGGGCATGGCACCACATCCACTGCTGCCTCTTCCCAGGTGCAGGGGTGGTGTCATGGTTTAACCTCAGTCGGCGACTAAGCACCACGCAGCCGCTCGCTCACTCCCCCCCCCCCCGCCCCCGGGGGGATGGGGGAGAGAATTGGAAAAGCACAAGGGAGAAAAACTCGGGGGTTGAGATAAAAAAAGTTTA
>NW_008824348.1:6437-13709 GCF_000699105.1 Pygoscelis adeliae
CCTCCAGCCTTCTCAGTCGGTAGAGCATGGGAAACTAAAAAGTACTTGGCTAGTGTAAGCACTACCTAGCAACAACTAAAACATCGGTGTGTTATCAACATTGTTCTCCTCCTAAATCCAAACCACAGCACTGTACCAGCTACTAGGAAGGAAATTAACTCTATCCCTGCCGAAACCAGGACAGGTGGCTACCATCACCTTTTCGGCACCATCAGCCTTTTTGGGTACTGAGCTGGTTGGTGGCTCCAGCACAGCACTGCTCAAGACCATGAGCTAACCTGGAGCTAACAGTGCACTGTGCACCCACAGGCACACAAAATGGAACAGACAGAAATAGCACAGAAAAAAAGTCAAAAGCTAATGATATAGGGCCATTTTTCTCATTTTCAAAGTCACCACTCAGGGTCCCGTGTCCTCAAGGGATCCTGCCTTTATGGACAAATGACCATACCCTGCCATACAGACCGAATACATCACTAAACTGTGAAACTTTTCCTGCGGGAGGCCAGAGGCAGAAAAGCAGTCAGAGGGTTTACAGAGGTATGGGAGGGAAGAGTTTTCCATAAACATGCATTTTTTCAGAAAGAAAATTATCCCATCCTTTAAGAACTAGCAATGAATCAGCAAAGGAGAGGTGACAGATTAGATTCAAATCCATCCCACATCATTTGTGAAAGGTGATAATGCATCTGTGCCAAAAAGCTGCTGTTTTATCACCGATCTCAAAAACATTCATAAGCAAATGTTTCATCTCATCTGTTTTCATTTTCTGAAATGGAAAACAAATTTAGGAATACAGTTTAATAATAAGTTTAATAAATGAAATTTTAGGAATAAGTAATTCACCTTTTGATTTAATATTTTCAGCAGGTCAGTGAGCTAACTGACTCTAGAGGAAGGTTAAGCAGAGATTATTAGTGCCAAGGAGTTATATTTTAATCTCTTCTTCATTACTGTGTACCAGATAACCATGCATGTTTCTGCTGGAGAGGTGAGCCATGCACAGAAAGGTAGCAGATAAGCAAAAAAATTGCAGAACCACATGAAAAAGCGTAATACAAGGTGGCAGCCTTGTTAGCAATAGGGCAGCGGCAATAGCTGATAAAGTAGCTGTGTCAGTCAGAGGGTTTACAGAGGTATGGGAGGGAAGAGTTTTCCATAAACATGCATTTTTTCAGAAAGAAAATTATCCCATCCTTTAAGAACTAGCAA
Source organism: Pygoscelis adeliae (assembly GCF_000699105.1). Lineage (NCBI taxonomy): Eukaryota > Metazoa > Chordata > Aves > Sphenisciformes > Spheniscidae > Pygoscelis > Pygoscelis adeliae. The sequence continues at coordinate 7,650 of NW_008824348.1, forward strand.
TGAATCAGCAAAGGAGAGGTGACAGATTAGATTCAAATCCATCCCACATCATTTGTGAAAGGTGATAATGCATCTGTGCCAAAAAGCTGCTGTTTTATCACCGATCTCAAAAACATTCATAAGCAAATGTTTCATCTCATCTGTTTTCATTTTCTGAAATGGAAAACAAATTTAGGAATACAGTTTAATAATAAGTTTAATAAATGAAATTTTAGGAATAAGTAATTCACCTTTTGATTTAATATTTTCAGCAGGTCAGTGAGCTAACTGACTCTAGAGAGGAAGGTTAAGCAGAGATTATTAGTGCCAAGGAGTTATATTTTAATCTCTTCTTCATTACTGTGTACCAGATAACCATGCATGTTTCTGCTGGAGAGGTGAGCCATGCACAGAAAGGTAGCAGATAAGCAAAAAAATTGCAGAACCACATGAAAAAGCGTAATACAAGGTGGCAGCCTTGTTAGCAATAGGGCAGCGGCAATAGCTGATAAAGTAGCTGTGTCGCAGCATCATGCAGGGTGCTGCTTGCATGCAGAGCTGATGCACTGGCACCGGCCACCGCTGCTCAGCAGTGCTTGGGCTGGTGTCCTCAATGGGCTACACTGAATGGGAGGTGGAAACCCAGCAAAGAGCATTTGCTGGAGGGTCCCTGAAGCATCAGTGGTCAGGGACACTGAGGCGCCCACCACCGGGGTAGACTGGCATGGAGGAGTCGCTGGATGGTGATCTCCGCCTGGTCCTCCAAACGCCACAGGTGACCTGCACCAGGCCTGCTACTAGTGTCACTGCAAAACCCAATGTGTGAAGCCCTGCCTGGCCTCAAGCACACCATCGGTTTCCAAACTTATGTGAGGCATAAGCTGTGCCCAGCTAACCAAGGACATGACAGGACTGTGCTGAAGGACTTAGGCATGTTTTTTATCCCTCCTGCATGAACAGATGGGTAATGTTACAATGCACAAGCACTGTAAGCACCTGCCCCAGCTCCAATGACGATCAACGTCTCGTCAAGGATTAAGTGGCTAAATACTCGTTTCCGATCAGAGATATACCAGATCCATCAATAACATTACACAGCTCCAAAGCACCAGGGCTGGAAGGCACACCAGCTAATGATGACAAATGTTTTTTTCCTTCCTGTGTATGCTACTGAGCATTCAACATAATTTAACTGTGCAATTGGAATAACAGGATTTAAAGCAAATGACACTACCCTGAGCCTGCTGGGTGGTGTGAGCTATAGATCTGTCCGTGCATTTACAGAAAATGTAATACGTCAGTGACTGGATCGATAGGTAATCTTTGCAGGACTGCCTTTTAGGTTCAAAGATTAAGTTGTTCGTGTTTGCTTTGCTTTTCAGGACAGGGAAGCATATAAGCATACCTATAAATGTCAACCTTTCCTTTTTCCAGAGCTGTGCTGACATATTACTCTCAGAGAATAAAACAGAAGAGCGAAGAATATGAACCTGGCCGACGAGCACATGCTCTGGGAGACAGGCATACCTCCACCTTGCACGGACACAAAGCAAGGAGAATGTGATTTGGGAAGTTCAGCTCCAGGCTCTGCCACTGTAATTTAATTTTGAGCTTGGACATCTTGGCTTTTGGCATCTCACAGTTAAAACATGTGAGGGAGCGGAGCTGAAAGCAACGCACCCACAAAGACCCAGTGATTTGCACCAAGGCATTTTCACTCTTATTTAATCAATCATTTATTCTGTGTCATCCAACTACTTGTCACCGATGAGAATTCAACACAGCGTGACACTTAAAAACCCCTGCCCTCGTGCCACAGACAGCCTTTTGTCCCAAGTCCTAAAAATGCAACAACTTTGCCAGCATTCACATGCCCTCCATGGGCCTCCTACTTGAAGACCTCCATGTTTTCTAGAAAAGAAGAAACAAAACTTTTAGGCAGGAAATTTAGCTAAAAGGACACCATCCAATGGTGGTGGCCGCTGTCCTCCCCAGTCCTCGTCAGCACTGAGCGAGCATGGGGCTGCACAGAACAGTGAGCTGCGGGCATCAGGGAGCATGTGAGGAAAGGAAAACCAAGAAACCCATAAAGTTGTGCTGGATCCCATTTAACTACAGAGTTCATTTGGTGGCTGGGGCTTTGTCTGCTTCGCTCCATGACATTTCTTCTGTGCGACAGCCTTTCACGACAGCTTCCTACTCAGGAAAGCGGCAAATTTCCCCACAGCTCTCTTGTACAAAGATCTGACCACAATGCATTTTTCCAGATGCTAGTTATACAGATCCTGAGCCTGCAGATAAATAAAAACCCCACCCTCTTATGACTTCAAGGCCATCTTCTGCCTGTTCAGGGCAGGGTTTTACTTGGTGTTAGTCAAGTGACTTCTAGACTTGTCCAAGTTTTGTTGTTGGAATAATCTGTTACTTAGGTCCCCAACTTTACCGCTCCCTAGTTTTAATGGTTTAAAATAATTTCAATGGTTTAAAATACTAATTTATCACAGTATTAGTGTTTTTGGAGAATTAAAGACCTCCTGCGAGGTCAGCAGGAGCTGAGGGGACAGCAAGGGCACCCAATGCTCACCTGCAGATGAAACAGGGACTTGGTAATGCACATCCCCGCAGAAGGTAAGACCTCAGGACCCTGGGAAACATCACAGGTATCTCCTGACTTCCTTATTCAGCAGGGCCCATCACTGAAACAGTGATGTGACCGACTCTGCTAGCACTCGTCCAATTGCTTCAAGCGACCTGAGATGGGCTAAAGCACTGAGCACCTCTCCCAGCAATGGCCCCATGTTAGCAGATCAGCACTAACCATTTGTGAGATAACATTTTGAGGTTACTTTCTGGGAGTGTCCACCTGCTGCTGACGGCAACACTGATGCACATATAGGAGCTCTTGAGAAATCCCCACCTGAAACCCGAGGTTTCTGAGCAAATCTGCTGCTGGCACTGTCTAAAATGCACTCTCCAAATTCACCCTCTAATGCAGTATTTTACAGAGAGCAAACCCGTGAACACTTGGGTCATGCTACAGCAGGAACCTCTGAGGACACATGTGCTGCAAGTTGCTGATGCGACTTCGGACAATTGCTTCTTTCCATCAGACCACAGCCCCTCAAACATGCTTTATTCATTTCACTGATCAGTGTCTTTTTGGCATTTCAACTAAAAGATGTGCAGTCACTCTACTCGCCATGGCCTTGAGCACAGTACAATGTGTCTTGCACACAGATGAACTCTCTTACCTAGTAGTTCTCCTCTTCTTCCTGAAGTAAAAGGTCAAGGGAAAATCAGCCTCTTCTGCTGGTATTACCAAAAGGCATACAACAGTCAGCTGTGATATTTATTTTTTGCACCCTAGACCCTTAGGTTTAAAAACTGGCAGTACAGGAAATAATTCTCCATGAATTACATTAATTTTTAAAGCAATTTTCTACTTTGCTACAAGGTGGCAGAGTTATAAACTTGTTTTATTGAAACTCTGGGGTGCTAAAACACAGTTGCTATTAATGTGCCCATAACCCTTAGTCACCGTAGGAAGAAGGACGTTAATCCTAGATGACTGTGAGCACATACCTGTCCATCTTAGCCATGTAAACCAGTGTATATTCAGTGAGATGTCCCTCAGCAGTGACACCATGGCAGGGTCTACTGCACGGGCTCTGCACACTGCCGAAGGGGCACCAGCCACACAGACGGGCTTTCCTTCAGCGTGAGCAATCCCATGCCCCGCACTGAGGAGCCATCAGCAGTGATTAAACCAGGATGAGGATGGAGGGGGGCCCTGGGCACAGCAGGATGGGAAAGCTGCACAGGCACCCCCAGCAACCACCCTGCCCCAAGCCCTCCCGCCCTCACCTCCTGCACCACTGCGACCCACTGCCCCACAGCCCCTGCATCCATTTGTCTTTTTTTTCCATTGCCAAACTGCAGTTTCCTAGAAGATTGCTTCCTTTTACTTTTGCTAAAGATTAATGCACAGGTATGGGGCTCTGGGCTGCCTTTGAGCAGCAGAGGACTGCTCTCCCCAGCAGAAACCACCACTCCAAGAGAAGCCCTCTTCTCCAGGACTATTCTGAGCACACTTTTTCCTTTGACCTTTCCAAATTCATGCACCTCGCACTAAACACAGGCTGCATTTTGTTCCCTCCTTGTCCTGGTTTCGGCTGGGATAGAGTTAATTTTCATCCTAGTAGCTGGTATAGTGCTGTGTTTTGGACTTAGCATGAGAATAATGTGATAACACACCGACATTTTAGTTGTTGCTAAGCAGTGTAAGTCAAGGACTTTTCAGCTTCTCATGCTCTGCAAGCGAGGAGGTGCACAAGAGCTGGGAGGGGGCACAGCCAGGACAGCTGACCCAAACTGGCCAAAGGGACATTCCACACCGTACGTCATGCTCAGTATACAAGCTGGGGGGTGTTGGCCAGGGGGCGGTGACTGCTGCACGAGGACTGGCTGGGCATCATTTGGCAGGTGGTGAACAGTTGCATCACGTGTTTTTCCTGGGCTTTGTTTTTCTCTCTCTGTTGTTGTCCTTTTCATTACAATATTTTTATTATTTTTTTTATTTCGATTATTAAACCGTTCTTATCTCAAACCACGAGTTTTCTTACTTTTGCTCTTCCCATTGGCCCCCCCATCCCCCTGGGGGGGGGGGGGGGCGCGGAGGGTGAGCAAGCAGCTGTGTGGTGCTTGGCTGCTGGTTGGAGTTAAACCACAACGCTCCTACACTAGCATAAATCCAGAATGACATTTTAACAGCTGGACAGACCTAGATCCTTATACAGCAATACCTGGTGCCAGTAAATCCAAGCAAAAACATGTCCTCTGCTTGAACAGGGAAGAAACAATTTGCTCAACTTGTTTACAGGCTTAATTCAAAAAGTTGTGATTCCTCCTTTCCCTTCCATTCAATGACATTCTTTTCATTGAAAACCTTATGTCACAGGAAATCTCTGCTTGATTTGCTTTCCTGATTTCTGATCATTGCAATGCTTTTCCTCTCAACAGCGATCAATCTTCATTTTGCTTGCAGGCTATTTCGCAGTAGCTCTGTAGGGAATTAATACCACTATTTTTCCAATCATCCTGTTGGATGCTATAACAGTGCAGGTCACCAGAAGGTTATGTTCAGGGGAAAATAGTGTCTGAACTAGGTGTTTGAAGGTCATTTTTTAACTTTGTGTCATCATTTGCAGCTTAGACAGAGTTTTTAAGTGTAAGAGTTTGTACCCTCTCCAAAATTTGGATTAGCCCAATCTGTATGGGCAGACACTTATGAGAGTGACGTTTCCTCTTGACATTTGGGTACGTAGAGCTCCTGCGGCCTCAAGCCCCTCTCCAGGGCAAGGTTCAGCCCATACCTGGGAGGGAGGCAGTCATACATACCAACACTGGAGCACCTGATGTCCTAAACCTGGTTGGGACTATTTTTAGGTCCTACACATACACAGTAAAAGTAATTCCTGCCCAAAACAACTTGGAGTTTAAAATCCCCACTTCTGAAAACAGCCTCACGGGCATGATCAGCATTAGTCAAAACACAGCACAAGCAGCACTACCAGCCAGCAGCACCCAGCGTTGTACACGTGCCTAAGGCAGCGCCATGTGATGAGCCCAACCCTGGCACAGCCAGTGGCACCACCAACACGTCAGCATCCAGGACAGAGCTTTTGCTGTATTTTTTGCTATCTCAGGATAGGTCTTTTGCAACCAGCACTCTGTACTTGCAAAGTTTGAAATGACAGGGTTTACAGCCCATGGTCGTGTTGAATTAGTACCCGTGCAGCCTTTCCAACCCAATGGGAGTCCACCACGGTACTCACGGTGTGCAAACCTTGTTGTTTATGTCTTCTGACTAGGGGACATACACAAATTAATAAAGCTTTGCCATCTTGATCTGCTTGTGCGAGCAGGGGCTGGCGGGGCAGTTTCAGTGCTGGGAGGAGCTGGTTTCCCTGAGAGCAAGCCCAGCTCTGCGGCAGCTGAGCTGCACGGCTGAGGGGATGGCAAGGGCTGGTGTAGTGCAGGGAAGGAGAACCAGAAATTGCAGGTTTGCCACATTATAACGCC
>NW_008824348.1:13749-24552 GCF_000699105.1 Pygoscelis adeliae
GCCTCTTCAGCTCTTTGAAAAAAAACAAACCCAAAAGCCATCATTTTTATTCTTTCTTATGGGAAGGGCTTCTCGCCCTCACGCTATCCGGTGTGTCCGGTGGGTTTGTGCCCTTGCTGAAGTTCATCTTTGGTACCTTGAGCTAAAGTGTTTTGCTGACACCAAGGTTAAATTTGTCTGGGGGAACAGAGGCTCAAATTAATTTTAATGCAGTCAAAGAGGGGAAAAATGGCTCATTTGAGGTACTAAGGTCTGTCTGGCAGATGTTTCCATCAATACCACAAATACCAGGTGTGAGTAACACCAGTCTCTGCATAGATTAACACTTTTATTTCGACCTATTTGAACTGGTCATTTATCAGAGTAGTGAGTGTCACATCTTGAAAGCAAGGCTCCTCTCTTGCAGCTGATGGCAGGAACCCCTCCTCCCAGCTCAGCAGGAGGCCTGAGGCTTTTGTGCCATCTATAAGAAAAATGACACCTGAACCACAGCACGGATGTATAGCTTTCATGTGCATGAACCACAATTTATCTACATTTCCTAGCCTGCCAGGCATGCAGCAATATTGCAGATTTCTAGTACAGTAAACAGTATTATCTGCTAGACATTTTATAGTTATAAGACTTCAAATGTACCTTATCTGACAGAGGCTTATAGACCATAACACACGCAGTCTTTTCCACTGACTCCCTTTCCCGGCAGCCCCGGGTGCCACTCCCAGGGACAGCTATATATCTAACCCCCTAATTTCAAGAAAATATCATAACAGAATGGTGCATGCAGGCAGATGGCACGTTTCCAGAGACCCCTCGCTACTGACGTCTCAGTCACACCCTGGTGATCCCTGAGCCTCTGGGAAGCCCGGCCCTGCAGATGCTGCACGCTGTCCAGGCAAGCCCAGCTGCAAAGCACGCAGAGTGCCACTGAACCCTGCCGTATGGGGACAAGGTCCTTGGATCCTGCAGTGAAGTGTGGCAAAGTGGCGTGGGAGGACAAGATAAAGCCACTGGGAATGGGAATGAAAAACTCCTGAAGTTACAACTCAGCACACACCCAGCAAGCACTTTGGGAACCTGCCTGTGCGTTCCCCGCACACACAGCAGCCCCTCCTGTTTGGTGGCTGCTGACAGAGCTTACTCTGTCGATGCCATTAGTGTCACCACGCAGCTAATATTGAGGAGTGGCTGTAATAGATCACTGCTCAACTGCTCACCCTGGGGAAAGCGTTCCCTTTGTGCAGCTGCTTCTTACAGTGACCACTGCAAAGTTTCGAAGCTCCCCAGGAGAAAAGTCTATATATATTTAAAGAGAAGACTCCTGCTTCTAATGAAATTCCTACATACTGTAAATAGTTGTCGTGAAGAAAATCAGAGTTATTGCAGGACCACATTCACCTTCCCATACTGTAACATGTTTAGACCAAACTACTGGGGAGTGCTGGAGGACATTTTAAATACTTGCAGTTGCACAAAAAAAAAGTTAAACAGCAGGTCCAGAATTACTCTTGGGGTCTACACTCTTGTGTGTAGCTGAAGTGCCCCAGCACACCCTGCTTGTTCATCACCTACCCCTAAACCTTCACCTAGTGCTGTAGCCACAGCAGGTGTACACCCTTCAGAGGGGAAAGGGGCAACTGACACCAGGCTCAACATGTTCACCCAGGTTTTGCATCCATGAGTGACCAGAGGTGAGCAATTAATCTGGTAATCTATTAAATGGCCTTGTCTAACTCTCAGCTGGGAGTTTTTGAGAAAAACCCCCGAGCTCCAAGCACCACCCTGCCCGGAGCCAGCACCGTGCTGCACCCATGGCACCGGGGCTGCCCACAGCTGTGGGAGCGGGGCATGTGCACCCAGCAGCATCAGATGGTTGAAAGGGAGGGACTGCCTCTGTATTTGCCCTTTCCCAGTTCTGAAAAAATAATTTCTGGAAATGTGTGTAACAGTCAGAGTGCAGGGATCTCTTTGGCTTTTAGCACACTTCAGAAGCCCTAATAGGCCTTGAAAAAAGAGGCGAAGAAAAAGCCATTAAGCTTTTTCTTTATTTTCACAGCCTATTATCTACCCTCTTCTTTGACAATCATCTCTTTCGTGACCCATCATAGGGCAAATAATTCAATAAACTGCCTTAAATGCCAGTAATCTTCCTGCGCTGCCTGATGCTGCCCTGGCTGCCCTGCTGCTGCGGGGGGCTGTGTGCAAATCCAGCCTTGCTGCACAAGCTGGGGTCTCCCAGCCCCCAAGAGGGGAGTATCGACACTTTCTGCATCCCGAAACAGCTGTCACTGCAAAGACATGGCTTGTGGCTTAACAGCAAGCAAATGCTTTGCTATGTGAAGTCGTGCTGGGGCACTGGGGGAAGAGGACAGACCGGGAAGGCTCTTCAGGGACCTCTTGGTGGTGGACCAGAAATTTTTTGAGGACCCTGATTTTTCTACTCCTGTACAGAAAAAACAGGTACATAAGAAGGAAAACAAGAAAAAACAGGAGAAAGTAAGATTTAACAATTTAACATTTGAGACAACAACATTTGTGAATCTAAGTGTCAGTGACCAATTTTATAGGACACATTTTTTACAGCAGCACATCCTAGGGATCTCTTTCAAGTCATGGCTCTGCTGTAGCCTTCGAGCTGTGCCGGGGGAGCTTCACGTGCCATGCACCCACCTCTCTGGGTCACAGGGCAAGAAAATAGGTCAGTGACTCCAACTAGCCAAAGCCCTTACCTGATTCCCATTGAGGTTTCCACATGGGAAACACCCTGTTTCTGTACCAGGTCCTCTTTCAGACAGATTATACTGGCTTTAAGATCTCAAGCAATGAAGAATTTATTTATTTTGCTTTTCTTTGCCTTTTTGGTGTCTAATTGTCCTCAGCGCTAAATTAAAACCTTCCTTCCAGTTTGATATCCATCAATTTTAATTTCCAGGTTCCCTGAGTTACACTTTCCTCCCCAGACTCCTTCCCTGGCATGGAGGAGGACGCTATCTATCAGCTCTCCTGGCTCCATAAGGACAACAGTGCTGTGCTCACCCTTTCCACAATGTCCTGTCTTTTTGTGAAGGTGAAAGCCTAGAGAGGTGTACAGACTACAGCTCTGCACTAATAAAAATGACCAAGAGCAACATTTTGCAGGGACATCTGAAACACTACAGACTGGAAAGCAGAGTGATCCAGGCTGCTCACAGCTTGTGGCAAGAGCTGAGCCTGCAGCTACAGAGCTAAGGTACACTAGGTTTCTCTAACTTCAGTATAACCAAGCAGACCTCAAAATATTTCCTTGCTAGAGTGTGGTACTTTCTCATTCCTCTTCTGGACCATTCTCAAACCACAGACATTACTGGAAGCCACATAGATTTCATGCAGCATCAGGGGCTATTTAGAGAACAACCACCAAACCAGCAACAGGCAAAGAAAAGGGGTGGTAGGGGGACCTGCAGCCCAGTAGAGGTCTCATTTTAATGGGGGAGTATTTCTGGGAATCAGATAAACTCTGTGTGTTTGTGCGTGCACGCACGTGTGCACGTGCATGCACACTCCTGGGCAAGCAGGATGGCTCGGTGCAAGCCATGCCATCTGGGGACCTCCAGGGCAGGCACAGATGCTTACTCCTGCCTCCCCCCCATCTTCACCTTGCCAGCACTTCGCCTCTCCACAGGCACTCTTGGGAGCAGCATCGCTGTAGCTGTGTCCCAGGACAGCACTACCGCAGGCAAAGCTTGTCCTGAGCATCTAATTAAATCTCCGCTGCCTGTAAATGTTTTCAGCTATTGCCGTTTGTCCACACACTGCAAACCATTCCTGATAACTTGGGGGGAACTGGCTGCTAATTAATATGGTTCCTAAAGGTTTCATTACTATCCATGGCTACTGCTGTTTGAGTTTTAGTTAAACCCACCCTAATTTGATAACTATTCATTACTGGCTAGAAAAGGGTAAATAGACCAAAGCTGCTGCACTCAACAGCAGCAACAAGTTTGGAGACAAAGTTCTCTGTAGAGGACCAGCAAAATACATTTGATGGGACAACCCAAAGGGATCCCAGGGGAAGCTTAAAAAAAAATAGGTCATTCTAGGCACTCAGCACCTCACTAAAATCCTACCAAAAATTTCTCATTAAAGAGTGCTCACTAGAAGCAATAACTAATATTCATAATGATCTATATCAAAATAATGAGAGGACACCAACTCATTGCACTGTTCAAATTCACCAAGTCCCATTAAGACACCCTGGGGCTAACAGCCCTGCAAGGAGATGATAAAGAATTAAAAAAAAAATCTTTAAGAAACAAAAAATACAAACCCAAAATTTTAAATGAGAATAAGAAGGACCAAATAGAAAAGTCTGTTCTAAGCCTGCCCACTTATAGCAAAGAGCAGCAATTGGTCACATGGGAATTATTCACACAATCATTAGGAAACTCATTAGCTAACAAACTTTATGTTGGGGAATAAAGATGAGAGATCATCATGGACTGCAATAGCAAGACAACAGATAATATCAAATTATCTTTCACACATATCAAATGTTTAACCATGAGCCGTTAGAGGAGTGGCTTTTGGAGGAACTTAGGCTGATCTGCCAGCAAAAACATGTCTTCATTACCATCTTTGGCCAAACCCAAAGGGTGGAGGGCAAGAAATGCTGGCTTTTTTGTGCAGTAATTGGAATTAGGGAGTCCAGGCATCCAGGACAAGGTAAATTAATGGTGAGAGGAGTTTATATACATGTTACTGGCAGACAACCATGTGCAGCTCTGGCAAGGGAAATACTGGTAGGCATTATGACTACTGGCCCCAGCACAGCCGGGGTGATGACCTTCCAGCAGATACCTGGGCATAACCTGCATCTGGTTGGTTGACCTCCTACCAGTGTTTTTCAAGCAAGGATGGACAAGGCGGGAGAGCACCCCAACCTTCCCAACACATGTCCCAAAGAACTAGAGAGCTACCTCCAAATCCACACGGATCCAGCCGTGCAATGCCAGGGAGACACCCAGAAAGCAGCTGGACTGCTAAACCTTTGGGGAAATTACATTGATTTCCGACAGCAGCAAGAAAGAGCTGGCAGGTAGGAAGCGGGGCAGGCAATATGTTCTTTGCGACAGACAACATAAGTTTACTTTAAGTCAAAACCAACCAGAGTATTGCTTCTACATAATTTCCTAGTCCTTTCCCTGCAGCATTTAATCCTCTATGACTAATTACACTGTGATTTGCTGAGATCAGAATAGATCCGACAAGAGAGAGCCATGTACAAAATAATAACTGCTATTCACATAAGCCTCTTTTTTTTTCATGTAAATTGTAACTCTTCAAATACTGGCAATGGGAGTTATTCTCATTACCATATTTTCACTGGCTGTAATTAGTCCAGTAGGAGGATTATTACCTCTTTTATCACTAATAACAGAGAAAAGATAATTTCCCACAGCGTTGCTGACTTCACTGCCATTGAAGTGAAGGCTGCTGCTGCTGTTCAGGGCCTTTGGGAATCACTGGGGTTGCAAGGGTCTCACTCACCCCCTCGGGCTGAACGCTATGGGGGATGACCCTTGAGGACTGCCCACAACCGTGATTCCCATGCTGTACTGCCACCACATCATCTCTGCAGGACTTCCTGCATGATGTCGTGTTAAATAGCTCAAAACAGCAGTGCAAGAGGTTACTCTGGGTTTCCTCCAGCCAACCCCCCCCCGTACTCTGTTCACCTTCCAGCAAACAGCCTCGGCTCCCATACAGCCACCTACTCCTACCAGCACATCACCCTGACAGCTTTCCACTCTCTGGGTGAAACCTGTTCAACATCTCCACTATCTATTTAAGGACCCACGAATACCAGCCAACAGCCTGCACAACACAGGCTGTATTTCCATGACAGGACAAGGTATTTACAGGACATACACCAGTGGGAACCACAAACCGTAGAGTGGTGAAACGCAGTAGGAATTGGCTGGATCCCTTTCCTGCCCCTTTCCAGACATTATAAAAAATATTTGTGTAGGAAATGCATTTTTGGATACTAGCTGGATACTGATACTCAATATTCAACACAGTGGCACAACAGCAAAGCTGCCTGCACATTGCCCAGCTGCTAATGCCACATTTTGAGCTGCAGTGCAGTCACTCGTGCGTCCACCAACAGAAATGTCATCTCCTTGGGTGGCCAGGATCCTGCCCTTGAACCTGCTGCAAAACCCCTGGGGACTGCCTTTTCTGCTGCCCCACAAAACTCTCCTCTCAGTTCCCCGAGCAGCTGCATGCCCTGCACTCCCCGACCCGTGCTGATCAGCTGCGAGAGCTGCCACAGGGCGACCACAAGGCTCCAGCGTGTGGATGCTGACCATGCTGTCCGCGTCAGCCAGCCTGCAAGAGCAAATACAGGCATCTCCCAATCTGATGAAGAATTTACCCATCCCTATGTATAGAATCATAGAATAGAATCATAGAATCATTAAGGTTGGAAAAGACCTCTAAGATCATCGAGTCCAACCGTCAACCCAACACCACCATGCCCACTAAACCATGTCCCTAAGCACCTCATCTACACGTCTTTTAAATACCTCCAGGGATGGTGACTCAAGCACTTCCCCGGGCAGCCTGTTCCAACGTTTCACCACTCTTTCAGTACAGAAATTTTTCCTCATGTCCAATCTAAACCTCCCTTGGCACAACTTGAGGCCATTTCCTCTCATCCTATAAGCTGGGACGCCACAAAAGAGAGCTCTTGAACAAGACGTTGATCTGAAAACCACCTTCTCCCAGCTCCCGCTGGCCCCTCAGCATCACCGCAGCCCTCCATCACAGGGCTGCTCTGTACCTGCCGAAGCGAGATGGGGTGCAGGCTACCCTCTGCCTGGTTGGCACATCCCAGAAACGGCTTGAAGCCCAGGTCTCATGGGCATCGTATGCCTGGATTTAATTTTCAAGCAGCCTTCACTCAGCCTGGATTCAGGTAACCTGGAAAACCCATTTCTCCAGTGATCACATTCACATCTTACTAGGAGGGGCCCTGTGCCATCTTGTGGCCACTGCTAAAACAGAGGTAAACTTAACCAAACTTGAGGAAAAACGTGCTGCTGGCTGCAGCCACTGCCCCAGCCCCCACTCCTGGCACCCACGTCTGGACACGCCACTGCTGTGGCAGGTCGGCAGCGAAATAGGCTTTTTTTAAATAAAATGGAGAAGAGAATTGAAGTGAAATCAGATGCGCTTCTGCTAGAAAATGTGTCCTAAATTTACCTCTGACTTACCCCTGAAAATGTAAGCCAAATGCCATACAAGAAGGGGTGAGTGTGGCCCCGGGGTGCCCCCAGTGCCCGCACACACACCCACAGCCCCCCCGGCGCCAGGCAGGATGAGAGGTGCTCCGACCCAGGGCACAGGGTCCCAGCCCAACCCAGAGGGTGGGGGCATTGCCAGCAAAACTCACAAATCATCACATCACATGCATAACAGAGCTCTCGCTGCATATAAATTAATCCTAAATTAAGGTGGGGAGGTGCAAAGATCTCAGGACAAGTGTATTATTTCTTTATTCACATCAGGAAGGATGGAAAAGATCTCTAGCAGAAGATCAGTGATGAAGCAGAGAGAAACCATTAGGACTATATGGATTTTTTTTTTTTTTTCTCCCAGCAAAGACTGGTGGAAAATGTTTTTGATGCTCTCAGCAGGCACTTCTGCTGCTCCCCCAGTGCCCAAATGGCACTCTGCTCCTTGCCAGGTACCAGCTCTAGCCTAGCTCAGAAACCTTCTAAGACATAAATATGCATTGTAAAAATTATATATTACACTGTCTCTGCAGAGCAGGGGAGACCTGGAAAAGGGATGAATTGTCCCATATTCACATCCCCTCCAGCACAGGCACCCCCTTCCCGGGGAAGGGACCACTAGCAGCAGTGGCAGGGCTGCCCCCCCCCAGCCAGCTGTATCCCCCTGCCCTGGTTGCCCTCCCTGGGGCCCACTCACACCCTGGCAGAAGGTCCTGTAGGGCAAGTCATCCCTGCATGGTGCCACAGAGAGCTGCTGCTGACCCTGGCACTGAGAAATCCCTGCATCTTACTGAATTTAGGGCTGCAAAAGTTACTGTTTTTTGCAAGCAGCTCTTCCAAGCTGCAGCCCATCCTTCGCAACTCAGCTGGTGAAACTCTGCTGTTAAACCAGAAGCAGAAGCTGGTTTTTTTGTGAACAAATGACATTTCCCTCTTGACTGTTCCTATTGCAATTTTTTTAACTAGAATTTACTCTTCCTGAAACATCCCCAAAGAGCTGTCATCGAGATAAATGCATTTAACATTGCTAATACCTTTCTTCTGCCTTTGAAATCGAAGACCTGCTCCTCAAAGGAACTTCAGCAGCTTGATATTTCCATCCAGCTGAAAATCAATAAGCTGAAGGCTCTTATGGAGCATACGTAAATAGATTTCTGTGTCATTAAGTTCCCAAATCAATGACAAGAATGGAATTTAGGAAAGTAAATCCCACAGGCTGTATCACAGTGGGATGTGATCGGGAAATGCATTAGAATAGCCAGGGATGGAGATTGGATGCCCAAAATGAGAGCAACCAAGGATGCTCGGCCACAGGTTCTACACAGGCAGTCCAATTTTCCCCCTCTGGAAAATGCAAAATGCACCTTTGCTATCTTTCTGCCTTGCCTAAATCTCTCATTCCCTTGCTTTCTTCTTCACTTACTATTTAACTTAGCAAAGGGACTTGGCATCTCATTTGCAGGAAAGATGCTGCACAGCAGCACATTTGTTTATTTGATCATCTGGGAACTTGGCTGAAATTGCACAGCTGATGGTGAAACTTGTTTCTCCTCTGAAAAATGGGTGGGAATTACCTAGAAATAAATGTGAAACCTCAAGAGATGTTTTTAATGGATTTACTTTTCAGAATGCAATTTCACATGCAATATATTATCTTGTTGGGTTTTGTTTTAGTAGGGAGTGAAAATTCCTACTCCACAATATTCACCTAGAAAATCACATCACTTAAAATGAAATGGTCAGTTCAAAGCAATTTTGTATTATCAAAATGATTATTTCACACATTTTCAGTAAATGGTCTGAAACGTCTCAAGCCAGTGGAAACAACCTTTCAGCTTTATTGCCACCAGAGGCTGCAGCCTCTTTTCATCTCTAATCAAAGTACCCTTTAAGAAACACACCGGTCCTGAATTTTACTTCTATTAATATTTATAATAATAATATAGTTTCCACGCAGGCCATGCAGATTATCTAGTATTCTTGAGCATCCAAAAAGCCAGCCACATGTGAACTCTGCCTATCTATCTTCTTCATTTTTGCTTGCAAAGCTGTTTGCCTGCCTGTGCAGGCAGTGCCCTCTGTAAGCAGCCCACCCTGAGCGCTGTGTCTTATCTACACAGATAGGGGCATGCAAATCTTGAAACGAATCAGGCATTTTTTATAAAAGCAGACAGAAACTTGCTTCCTATGGGCCCCCAAAAAGTAGACCCATCAGCAATAACTATTGAAAGCTATCAGAAGTGAGGTGGCAGGATCTTATCATCCTCTAGCACAGCCATTTCCCAGTATCAGCCTTTGGGAGGCTGTGCCCTCAGGGACAGAGATAAATGCTGTAGACAACACTTTACCTTCACCATGACTTAATTTTGGCCTTGTCTATCTGATGAAATAACTAGAGTTTTACAGCCCTAGCATGTAAGCACAATAAAATCATACAGACAGAGGTGAGTTTTTTCAATTAAGTTTGAGGATCAGATACTTTCCATCCTTATTTTTTCTCTAAATACATACTCTCAGGTAACCCAGCTGACTGCCCAGTTACATTCTTGGTCTTCAGAAATGCCGATGAGAAAACAACAGCACTGTCCATCCTTAACACAAGATACCCTTAGCATGCCAGAGGGAAGGCAAGAGGCAGCCAGCTTTCCCAAAGTCCAGACTTTTGCTTTTTTTAAAAATAACTTGAAAGTTCATTACAAGCAGAGGTACTCTGAACTGCCTCTGCCTCATAATAAACATCCAATAAAAAGAGAAAAAAGGAGAGGAGAAAAAAAAAAAATCACCCTTCATGCCCTCCTTTTCAGTACTAATTGCTCCTAGCAACCAAGCTGCAGGAAATGAGACAAAATCCCTCTTTTTTTTGCAAACATAGAGAAAATCCCCTTACAAGTAGAACAGTGTGATCCCCCCCCCCTCCACACGGTGGAGCACGGCAGGTACAAACCCTGCGCGCCTTCCCCTTTAGTGTAACGAAGCAGCAAAGGGTGGGATACGGCCAGAACGTGGCTGTGTCATAGGAAGTGCCCTAAGAGATTTTTAATTTATAAGAAACAATTTATTCTGTGGCTAGTTGGCAGTTCAAGCTTTACCCTTTCTGTTAATGACAGGAGCTTCTGGATCAGCCCATGCTCTTCACAGCTTTACTCTGAAAGGCTCTATCTGGCCAAGCTGAGACATACACCACTTAGTGCTCTAGCTATGTGCGATTTGTATTTCGTGTAAACTCGGTGCCTAAACACAGCCAAAACTCTTTTGTTCTGGTCTGAATTTATTCGTATTCCCAGATTTGCAGCAGCTCCCCTAACTATGAGACCTTGCTCGACAGTGAGATCCCCCAGACCGGCCTCTGCCACCGCAGAGGTCTCCAAGCAGCAGCTGTGGGTGCAGTATAGGACAGGAGCGCACTGAAGGACGCTCTCCCCCGGCTCGCAGCACAGCGGCCGCTCGGCGCCAAGCTCGGCTCTCCCGAGCCGCCTTCCCGTCTCACGCCTGTGATGAGGTCGCGCCCGGGCTCAGCCCTCTGGGCGCG
>NW_008824348.1:25302-52071 GCF_000699105.1 Pygoscelis adeliae
CCCGTCGGAGAGGGGACGAGGACGGGACAGCCCCGGCAGCTCCAGGGGAGCACAGGGTGAGGAGCCCCAAACCCAGCAGCATGGGCATGTGGGTGCTCGTCTGAGTGTGTGCACGCAGGAGGGCAGGGCAAGTGGGATGGGGCAAGTTTGTGTATGGGCAGCAGTTCCCCGAGGATGCAAAAGGCACAGGACTGGGGTTAAACTTTCCCAACTTTTATTTTTCTGGAAAAAGCTCATAACCCACCAGGCAGCGTTAAATATGAATCCTCATTCAGGCTGCAAAGTGCATGTTTCTCGTGGTTACTGAAGGAGCAGGCAGCTCGGAACCTCAACAGCCATGATTTCTTTGAAATCTCGTGGCTTTCAGACCTGACCCCAGGTCCCGGCTTCGGGAACTGGCAGTGGTTGGCAGGCCAGGAAGGCGTTGCCCATCCCTGCTGTCACAGCTGCCTCCATGTTCACCCAAGGGCAGCGAGAGCAAGGTGGGAGCAGACGAAGCTCCATGCCCTAGATGCTTCATGGTGGGGCAGTTGCAGTGTCACTGTAGAGGGACCGTGGGAGCACCCTGGCATGCAGGAGGGTAATGCAGGGCTCCTAGGGACTGATGTGACTCTGTGCAAGACAAATGTTTGCAGCACAAGGGAGGGTGGTAAGCAGGAAAGAGCATCCGCTGTGCCCCTCTGCCTTTACCCAGCCACTTCCTCGCCTGCCAGCCAGCCACATAGAGGGAGACCCATGGTGTGGTGGAGACGGCAAGGGCGCTATGTGGATAGCAGGTATGCAGACCTGCCACTGCATTGTCCTCCCAGCTCTGCAGTGTTTCCTAAACTATAGAAACAGAAGTTTAGAGCAATGTCGCTTTAAGCTAAGTTTAACAATATCTCATATTTTCAAGCTTCCCAGTGCTGAAAATCTCTCCCAGCCTGCTTTAACACTACAGACACTGACACACATCAGTGGGGCTATCCCCCAGCCAGCACTCATACAGGTCAGAGGGTTTATCAGAAGTCATCGCTCTGCCCATCAGTCACAGACCTGAACAACCAGAGGAAAACAGCTTAGTATTACGTCCAGGCTGCACACCGCTGCTTTAGGAGACACTCACACTGCCTACACCCACTCTAAAGATACATTTGCGGCAGCAGTTTAGATGTTTGCTGCCACCTCTCCCTCTGATAAAGTTATACAGGGTAGCAAGCCAGCTTTGTGTACGTTAAGACCTTTACATGCCAAGGAAAGTTTAAACAGAGTATGTCAGCATTAACCAGCAGCTCCAGCTGGTTAATGCTGACATCATCAGCATCACCTGCCAGCATCACTTCCAAAATGCGGGCTGGGAGGTGTGTGTGTGGGGAAATTACAAACTCTAATATCAGCATTACAAGCCCCCCCCCCTCCCCCCCCCCCCCCCCCCCCATCGCAGCATTACTGTATACAGAAGAAATCTTTGATTTGCTGCTAAGGGGTTTTCTTTCCCCATTCGTATCTGCTGACAGTACCCCAATTGCAAGAGACCCGTAAATGTCTCTGCAAGGGCTCATGAGCCCCCTGCACAGCCATGCTAAGGCACACAAGGGCACTTGCTGGCACAGCAGGCTTCATGACATTGTTTTAAGCTACATTTCTTCGTTACCACACAGCAATAAATCTGTATGAAAAACCCGGAGGGGGCTGCGCTTCCCCGAGATAGGGTTCAGACTGCTGCACTTTCGAGCTGGCAGAGGCAGAGGGGCAC
The DNA here is from genome assembly GCF_000699105.1 of Pygoscelis adeliae. Classification (NCBI taxonomy): domain Eukaryota; kingdom Metazoa; phylum Chordata; class Aves; order Sphenisciformes; family Spheniscidae; genus Pygoscelis; species Pygoscelis adeliae. The sequence goes on from NW_008824348.1 coordinate 27,038, forward strand.
CTCTCATTTTCCACATCACAGAAGAGGTGCCTTGCCCTGCAAAGAGGATTTGGATTTTTCCTTACTATTAAAGTTGTCCTCATGCTTTAGATATGAAAAGCATTGCTTTAATGAGCTGCAATTCTTGCTCTTGGAAGCGAGTTAGGTTTCAAACCCGAGCAACAAAGCGCCTGTGTTCCTTACTTCTATTTTTTTTGTTCTAACACCAAGAGACACAGATCTTTATTTTGACTTCGTGGTTTCCTTGGGAGTGACAGACACTCTGTGAGGAAAGCTCTCCTGGCTCTCACCGGGAGTTTTATTTAAGCAGGTTCCTCCGGTGACACACACCCTCTTCCCACTTTAACAGAACCATCTTTTCTGTCCAACAACTGAAATTCCATAAGTCACTTTTGTTCCTCTGCAGCATCTGCCCTTGCTTACATATATTTCGTTGTGAGAATGCCACGTTCTCAAGGTCCAGCACAGCACAGGTCTGGGGGGTTTGTGCGAGTTTCCAGCACTCATATGGCTGTATGAAAACATCCAAGAAGCGCCTGGAGACTATAATGTCTGGGGAGAGGGCAAGGACAGGGAAGGTTGTGTGAAGAGAGCAGAGCATGGGCATGGTCATTTATTGTTCCTCACATACCTTTCCAGCAGGGGAAAAAAAAAGATCTGGGAGAAAGCATACATCCCAGGAAGCAAAGTGCCAATGTTACCATTTCAAGCAGAAGCAGTGATGCTTAAGGAAGCCTGTGAAGTTGGATAAGCCCTGAACTTTAGGCGAAGACAGCAATTAATCTTTAATCCTTAAGTCTTACAGGTGCACCAACACCAAATCTGATAGAGAAACCAGGATTTTGCTGCAGGTCACACACACACATATGTATACATGCAGACAGATGTGCTTAATTATCAATCAGCATTTATAACAGACTTGCTTTGGTTGGACACATGTTCAAAGACTCCCCAGCTTTTGGTGAGTGAGGTCAGGCTCTCAGCACCTCTCACTCTTAGGGGGACACCTCCAGCCCTAGTCCTTGCCCACCAGGTTTCCAAAGCCACTGCCATCAGCCTCATGTTTAGCTTGAAGTATCACTTTGGGAGATAGATCAAAGCCTTAATTCAGCCATTTCTGCTAATACAAATGTATGTTTTGATACAGGCATCGTCTCTCTCATCTCCCTGGCTGTACTTTCTTACGAACGTTACTGCACCATGACGGGAACAACAGAGGCCGATACCACAAACTACAGAAAAACATGGACAGGCATTGTCCTGTCCTGGACGTACTCCTTGGTCTGGACTGCACCCCCCCTTTTCGGCTGGAGCAGTTATGGGCCAGAAGGACCAGGGACAATGTGCTCCGTGAACTGGCATTCAAAGGACGCTAACAACACGTCCTACATCGTATGTCTTTTCTTCTTTTGCCTTGTAATCCCTTTTGTCATTATTGTTTATTCGTACGGGAAGCTGCTGTGCACTATAAGGCAGGTAAGTAGATTCCTCAACTGCCTTTTTACTGTGACCCCAAACCAAGCAGAAACCAGTGACCCCCATTTTCCACCTTTATAACTTCTCTGCTGTCAGATGTGCTGTCACCCTTGGAAACTAGCTCTCCTGTGACTGTCTTGGTGACAGGATCCAGTCTACCAGGGCTTTCAAAGTCATACTCAAGTGTGAGCAGCTGGAAGTCCCTATGACAGCTTTGCAGATGAAGGAAGTTTGCCAGACCACTCGAGATATCCCAATTACCCCTAATTAAAACTAGAAGGGACCTACCTACCTCGATGAGATTGGTCCTAGGACTTAAATCTGCAGCAAGTCTATGGAGAGGTTCAGAGGCTGTATGATCAGTGGAGGATGTGGGAGCTGTGATTTCAGAAGATCAGTGCTTCTTTTCTGAAAGCATAAGAGTGAACCCTGCAAAAAAGGGTGCTAAAAAGAAAAGTCATATATAATCCAGCTGCTGGCAGGATTCAGGTAAAGCAAGAAGCTGGAGTTTAGCAAATACGAACTGTAAGGCAGTCCTATGGCATGAAGCTTACCCCTTGCACACAAAACAAAGCCAATCCATAAATGACCATGAGCTATCAATCTATTCCCAAGATAAGATATATTTGCTTTTAGTAGTGCTAACCCACCCCAATGCAGCGTTTGGTACGGAACACTGTCAGGGCTGCCACTGTCACACAGCTGAAAATGCTAATGCACAATTTTTTGATTTCTTGTGAATAGCATCTGCATTTAGCCATGAGTCCTAGGGAGTGATGCACCAGCACTGCCTGCTCATGGCACGGCAACACTGGGAGAGGATCCATGAACGTGGCAGTCCCTCTGTCAGGCACCAGCCTGTGGCCAGGCAAAGACTGGGCAGGCAAGGACCAGGCAGCTCAGGCCAGGCCACCCGCTCTCCCCCAGCACAAAGCAAGAATTCACCACCCTACACAGCCCCGCACTTGGCCCCCACACCCTGGGAGCCCACCCCAGGCTGGGCACAAGCTCCATCAGTGCTACAAGATCTGACTTTGTCTCAGCTCATGCAGTGAGCGCCTGAAAGATAGGAGGGAATTAGATAAAATCACTCTATGAGCCACATTTGCAGATGCAAACATTTAACTTAAGCTTATTATTGCTTTGGGACTTTGGGCAGAATTAAATCAAATCAGTGGAGATAAGTTAATCCTTCTCAGCCTTTCCCAGCCTGTCGTCTCATTACAAATACCTTTTGTTCCCCTGATAGCGAGCTTAGTCCTCTTTGGTCACCCTTTGCTGTGAACAGTGGCTGCTCCTGCACCACCATGGACCAGTCCCCCGAGTCCAGGCAGAGGGCTGGCTCTCATGGGACTCTGTTTTTTCCATCTTTTGAAGCTACAAAAACTGGTTTAGAGGTGCTGCTTGTTGCAAGCCAGCCACAGCAGCCAGGGCTGGAGCAGGTAGTGCCTGCAAGGAGAGGCTTTTCCTCTCCAAAGCTCCTCCATGGGCAAGAAACAGCAAGAAAACCTGGACGGAGAGTTGTTCCCTGCGGGAAGGTTGTGCTGTCCAATACGTCAGCAGACGGAGTCTTTATTTCTGCTGAGGCTGTACCTAGGCGGGAGCACTGAAGTGTGTAAGTTTTCATATTAAATACTTTTCCCACTGATGCATCCATCACATAACAAGGGAATTTTAGGCCCTCGAGAGCTATCTGTCTTCAGGACAGCTTTGGACACTCTCATGAGGGTGAGCATTAGTATGTCACCAGTTCAGGCGGCAGCAGGACTCAGCAGCTTTAGTAGAGCCCTCTGCAAACCCAGCAAGTGATGGGACCCCTTCAGTGACATGAACTGGTCCTCCAGTGACCGCAGTGGCACGGAAGAGGGGATAGGGTGGTGGCAAGGGGCTATTGCACCCTTCATCAGGCGTGACGAGTGTGAAGGTCAGGAGCTGCCTTTTCTGGGCTGTCTGGTCATGCAGAGACCCTAAAACATGGGAAACATTCTGGGAAATGACATGAAAATTATTCTCAGAAGGGGAAGAGCCATTTTTCTGCAGTTCATGCAAAGTCTGCGCATGCAACATTGTATTTGTTGCATGACCCTGCAGGACAGGGCTCCTGAAGCCCTGGCATGCAGGAGAAGAGCTGATTCTGAGGCTCAGCCTCTACCGTATCATCATACCCGATTTGCCAGACACACACCTCCGTCTGGATCCAGGTTATCCTTCCACAAAGGGAGGTTTCCACGAAGAGGGAAAGTCAAAACCGGACAGTGCTGCTGGACACGCCTGGGCACAGCTGAGCATGGAGGGCTGGGTGCTGCGGAGCTTGTTCGGGAAGCCGGTGAACAAGGGGAAGCCGGGAGGCAGCGGTTCTGCAGGGGCATCAAGCCCCTGGGCTCAGGCAGTGTGCCCATTGCTGACACAGGCTTCTCCCGGCCGGTTACACTGCCACTCAGCTTCCCCCATGGCAGCAAGGTGCAGAAGCAGCAAAATCCCTGGCGTGTGTAAGAGGGAGGGAAAAAAAGACTGAACAAAATAAGCTTCATATGCAAGCTAAGTATTTAAGGAATTGACCGACACACATTTGTGCTTTTAGAAGATCCCAAAGTATAGGCAATACTCTGTAAGCCTTTTTCATGCTTTCAACTCCTGCCATGAATACCTTCCCTTAACTGAGGTTATCTGCACTACTTACAGGAGTAAAATTGTAGTGGGAAATTGGGGTGTTTGGTTTCAGCCAGGCATGAAAAATTACATCGTTTCGCTTGACATTTGTATTTTCATGCTCTGGTTTCTGACATGATTGTCATCACAGAAGATATGCAGGGATGTTTAAAATCTCGGAAATCGGTCCAGGCTCTCATATTCTCCTGTGCTGCTTGCAAGCAGCTGACAGATCCTACCGTCTTGCTTCAAGCTCACATTTCCTTAAACCTGAAGAAAATTGTCACCACTGAGAGGACCCATTTTTGCCCCCAAGTCTCACTTCAGGCTGGCAGGCAACAGCCAGAGGGAAGGGTTCGCTCTGAGCCACTTCAAATGAATACCAGAGGAGCTTGCACACATTACAGTATGCTGTTGACAATAAATCTGAATACTGAAAACAACCATTAGAAAATGAGGGGTATTTAGGTTTCCAAACACATTGAGCTTTCCTCTTAATTATCTCCTTTCTGATAAGTCTTTCTGTTTACGTAGCAATTTCATACCTCCCCTGTGAAGCACTGTGCAGGATCCAGGTGAAAGCAAAGGCAGCTGCTTTACCCCGGGGGAGGCTGTTGTGCTGCAAAAGCACGATGAAGTTGTGCGGTGGCAGACAGCTGGGTGCGAGGGTTTACCTCTCCTTCCTGAGGTTCCTGCATGGCAGGGCTTCACCGCAGCGCCTCGGCAGGATGGCAAGAGCCAGCTTTGCCTCCCATGGCCGGTCCCATTCCCATAACAGAGCTGCTAGTGGAAACCTGCTGACTGGGATTTGCTGCAAAGAGCAAGGATACTTTATAATTGCCTTAGTTTTGTTATCAGAGTCTCGAGAGCATGATATTTCCCCTATAGCTGAGTATGTAGCTTCAGGTGAGTACACAGGATCTCATCCATGCTACATGCCACAGCTGTAATCCCTCAGCTCACATCGAATTAGAAGTTCACAAAAATGAGGGAAGTGAAACAGAGCCTGGGAGACAGCCGGCAACCACCCCTGAGCAGTCTGTGAGAAACTGAAAAGCAAATCCGACAACTGTTTCTTATTTCACATAGCCCAGTGCCCTAGGAGGTCCTAGGAGCCCAAGCAGGTTTAGAGGACGTCGGGCTAACCTATTTCAGTGCTCAGGGTGAAGCACGCAGGCGGCTGCTTGCAGCTGGGGAAAACCCTCTGGAACATGAAGCTGGGCAGTACAGGAAAGCTGGATGTGTCTTCCATCCAAATCGCCATGCTGGTTTGAAAAGCTTGGTCACGTCTATTATTTTACTGCTTCAAAACCATTGTAGACAGCAGAAACAGTGCACATGGACAAGTCTTTCAAAAGACAACTTCAGCAATGCAAACAATTCATGGGCTACCAAAACCAATAGTTTGGGATTCCTTCTAGTACAAATGCTTCATAGCCAGCATCAGGTTCAACCTGAGCTCTTGGATGTCTTGGAGAAGCAAGATATTTTTATGGCCATTCCTGGGTTTCAGCAGCATGCCCAATCCAAGGCATGGGGTGTAAAAGTGCCATTGGGTAAACTGTCTCGTCAAATGTGGTCTGCATCCTAAGTCCCCTGTTCAAAATAACCGGCTCACTGAAAGCAACAGAACAGGTAGCGATTCCCCCATTGCATCCATGAAACTTGCAGCAGACAACCATTGTGCTACCAGGTTCCAGAATAGCTGTAGTCAGCACGTGAGACCTTAAAAATGTTTGTTGGAAACAGATAAATGATTTGTTGAGCACAGGGGTTAAAAGTCATTATTCAGAGTCTTTTACAAGCTTGGCAGAGTCCTCTCACATGAATTGTCAGAATGCAAATGTAATCAATTCCAGCTTTTATATCACTATATTACAGCGTGGATTTTTTTTTTCCTTAATTCACTGACAGGCTACTCTTCTGTCATCTCCTTAACAAATGAATCTGAAGTCCTGCCTCCAAATTATTGACTGTGGTTAATTCTTGGAAATTAGTACATGGGCTCAATACTCTGCTTTTCCACACAGTCTCCTGCCCTGGGTTGAGTTATGTCAGCATAAAACTACCGTAAGCACAGTGATGCAAAGCTCCTGAGGTTTAAGGGAGGTTTAGCAGCTCTTTCACCTCAGACTCCAAATCTGACCAGTTTTCAGACTTTCAGTTCCCCTTCTTATCCCACCCTGCCAGAGCATCCTTCCTCACAGAGAGAAAAGGAGAAGCAGCAAAGGAGCAAAGCCCGTGAGAGGTCAGGTTCTCCGGCAGGGCTGCAGCCCCATCTCCTGTTCTCCAGCTGGCACTGGCACACCCACCAGGGGACAGGTACCCAGCACCAGTGGCCCATAGGGACATTCATGCCCCATAAAGCATATCCAGGCTTGTACTGTCCTCACCACCCACTGCAGGGCCCTCTGAGCCCCCTTGCTCCAGGGGTAATCACAAGCAAGGCAGGAAAAGCCAGGATCTAGGCATGCTTTTCATCAGACCTTTGCCCTATTGGTCACTTAGGTGTTATGGAAAGGAAAAAAACATAGCAAGGCATTTGATGTGTTACATTTTAACTTCATTAATTAATCCAACAGTTTTTAATTTTGGGGTAATAGTTTTGTACAGCTTGGGCAGAGGAAAATGAGGGAAAACAGCACTTTGCCAGCAATTCCCTTCCACTAGCAAGAATGGGAAAGGGTAATTACACTGGTCCTCAAGCATTTATCTGGACAATTATTAATGCTGCTGCAGTGCTTACCCAGAACAAATTGAGACTGAACTGGGGATGTGAGACAAACACATTCCCAAAGGCAGGAAGCATTAAAGCTTAAGCACTGAAACACTTCAGATGCCAGATAAGAGAAATCAGTCTTAAGACAGCTGAACCCAGACAAGCCTGCAGTAACAGTGCAGCCCCAGTGACTGAAAAGAGCAATCACCTTTAGAAACAAGAAAATCCGCCCACACACAAGATAAACAAGGAATTGGTTTTCTTTGCTTCATTTGACTTCAATCCCAGTGAAAATGCAACTGTGGGATGCTTTTACACTTTCCCACTTGAACGGCAGCAGGAGCTCTGCTCATTAGAGCTGCTCGTACTTGGTTCATCATTAGAGCTGCTCATACTTGGTTCGTCTCTGCTACAGGTTCCCCTGCAGTAAGTGCTCCTTCTCAGAGCTGGAGGAACTCTTCCATTAGCAGCAATAACTGTGGGCACTGGAAGATCAGACGTCTACGTGAACACAAAATACACATACAACAAGGGCAACAGGCCACATGGTGGCTCTGAAGCAAGGGGCAACACTTCCACTGCCGGGTACTGCGATTCCCCACAGGACTTGCTTTGAAGGAGGCCACAGCGACTGTCCTTGGCTTCTCCAAAGAGCTAGAGGGGACATACCTTGTGCTCTGCCACTGTGTTTGTGCGCAGTTGAGATTTGTCCAACAGCAGTCACTTACCTGATGAACACACTAAGGATTTTTCTAGTTCAAAACAAAGCAGCTGTGAACCTTTTTTTTTTTTCCTCTAGCTCAAGTATTTTTCAGCAGATGCTTCAAAAACTCAGAAGTGAAGTGTTCAAGCATTTGCAGTTAGGGAAGCTAAGTTTCACACAGCACTTTCACCCTGCAGGACAGCAGGGAGCAGCTGTGCCCCACAGGCTGAGCTGCACTTTCCTTCTTCCCAGAGCACAGTCACCCGCCAGCACCAGAAACCACATTTTCCTCCTCCACTGGCTCTTTGTGATACTCTTGTGTATCGCAGGACTGTGGGGCCAGCCCAGGCTCACATTCCTTGCTGTGCTACCTACCAGGCAGCATTTCTGTCCATCCTATTCTCTGCCCCATCACTGCCCTGGGTTTCACCCCACAACCATCTAACCTGCAGGGAAAGTGTGCTGTGGGAAAGAGAAGGGAGAAATCTGCCCCCAGAACTAAGTCATTTTATCACCAGGCAAAACAAAAATTAATGAGGCTCAGCAAATGAGTGAACCCCACCTATCTCTTTCTACAGAAGCACCCCTCACAGCAGTCCTTGAAGCACTGGTTAAAGTCCCCCTAAGTCAGCAAGGCAAATGCAGATTACCTCTCATTAGCAGTTGCCTTGGGAGAACACCCTCTCACCCATCAATCCTCAGTCTCATAACTGGTCTTCTAGGCTTGGCAGAGAAAAACGTCACAAAAATTCAAGTTGGGGAGCGAGACTCACTGCTTCACCCTTACAGGAGGACTGTGACCAACCTCCCCTGCCCCGACAGTAAGCCTGCACCCAAAGGGGTTCCCACTTGCTCTTCGAGCTCAGACAACTATGGGTAGATCCCATAGAGACTGAAAGGAGAGCAAACCACTAACCCAGAGCATGGAGCCATTTCGAGCCTAATGCAGCTCTACCCCAAACACCACAGGTTTTCCATGATAGCAGCCAGGTGTCACGCCCAAATGATCAAATACTGTACCCAAGTGTCCTGGAAGATACAACAGACACACCACCACATCACCAGCTCTCTGGATTCACAGACAGGGCTCCCTCTTCCCTAGGAGAAAAGGTTTAGCACTGCAAACACTCCACACAGAGGAGCCAAAGAGTCTTCTCTGAGACATCCTGCAATCGCAAAGGTCCCACTTCAGAGTGTGCATCAGCATAGAGCTGCTATACAGATATACTTGGCTGTTACCACATACACTAGCACTAATTCCATTAATTTGCTTTTAAAACATACCCATCTTGGAGCACAGCTATTGCCTGTGCTCTTTGGGAGACCAGTGTGGGGCCTCCCACTCCCCTGGAAGGGAAGGCACTAGGACACCCTTCCTCATGGCTGGCAGCAGCCACCAGGTCTGGGCTTTGCTGCGTGCCAGGACTGACCCTGCCCACCTGGACACTCCAAGGACACTGTGGACAGTCCTGGGTGAACATATCCTGAGGCTCCTATTCTGCTAATATTTGATTTTATATCTAAAATTCACATAATGTTTGAGAAAACCTCCACTCTCAATGAGAAGAACATGCTATCATCACAGTCATTAGTGATTAAAGCATCAAAGAAAGATGCAGAAGGAGGGGAACCAAACCAGTGTGAACATAAGTAGTGCTGAAGTATTTTAATATTCATTCTCACTGACAGATGTGCTATGCAGATTAACTCCTCCAAAGGACATGCTTCCTTCAAACTGTAAATATTTTCTGCTTTACACAGTTAAGCGCCCCAAAGCCTAGAAGCACACCTGCTCTGTTACAGAAAGCTCAATAGGAGAAGGACGAGGCAATGCTCAGAACCCAGAAACCTCTCAGCAGTGCTGCACCGTGCCTGCACTTAGTACTCGAGCTTTTGCAAACATCAATCACAATGAATTATTTTAATATTCTGATATTTAAAATGAATAATTAATCCCTTCTAGTGATTACAGGACCTCTCCTTACAGTTATGGAGCTCTCTATTTTTATAAAGGCAAGTGAGGAACTGAATTTAGATTTAAATTTTAATCTTAAATCATGTGGTCCACCCTTGTGAGGAGAGAGGTGAGTGCAAGAGGATGCTGTGAACACTTCAAGGGCATACCCAAGCCACAGAGCTCTCTCCCTTGCACAGCACAAGGCCCTTACTATTACTCATCTGACACCTTCCAAGCCCTCTGAGAGATAAGAAAAATTACTATAGCAGAGGTGAAAGATGTCAGCACAGCAGATGGAAATGGATTTCTTCTCTCTCTCCCCTCTTGCCTCCCTATAAGCTTTGGCAGAGGTCTGCGTTAATATTGGAAACCACAGCTTCCAGAAAGCAATCAGTAATGGTGGGGCCAGGTCCCTCGGCCTGCGCAATGAAGGTCCCTGCAGGGGCTGTGTGATCCCCTTCCAACAGGACACAGCCCGAGACCACCTTCTTTTGGTTACAGGCAGCTTTAAGTGCTTTTGGCCAAATTTCCACAGTATCATTCTTGTTAATACACTTACCATGGGAGATTTTCCACAGCTTTCATTTATTGAAAAAAAGATGATTTGCAGAGGCAAATCTTCACCCAACTCTTAGAGCTGGGCAGCACTGAGAGTGCAGCCCGAGGGCCAAAATTTTTATTTGGACACACCAAAAGGGAGCAGTTAGTGTCCCCTCTGTATGAAGAGGCAAACTTGGGATATTCTGGCATAAATCCAACTCATTAACATATATGAACATATATTGCATTTAGGGTTGAAGTTATGTGTTTTTAAATACAATTTGATGCATAAGCATTAGCGGGATCCAGAAGCACAAGACATTCTGCACGTGATGAATAGTCGTAACGTTTGTCAGCTGGTTCCCTTCCCCTGTAGCACAGCCGAGTGAGGTGGAAGTCTCTACAGCACTCCAAAAGTGATGAGATGTTCAGGTCAGCCTAAACTGTGCCTCAATAACTGAGAGAGTGAAAGGTAAAACAGCATAGGAAAAAGGCAGGGAAAAAGGAAATGTTTGGCTGGAAAAACAGATCACTTACGTGGACTGTTATCAAGCTTCAATAATAAAAGAAGTATTCATCTGGTTGAAGATTTCTTTGCACTTTCACATGCCCTTAGAAGAGAGGGTACCATCTCTTAGCTGCGTAACTCATAGACATTCACTCTTGAATCTCTACTCGGGTAAGAAGTGGGCACAGGGGCAGTGTAGGTGAGACCAGAAACCTTGAGCAGGGAGAGTAAAGCACCGCCTAAGTGAAGCCAAACACGAGGTTCAGCTCCTCAGGCTACATCTCTTTTGCAAAAAAAGGATGGAATTCTGGTTGAAATTAATTAGCAGGTTTGAGGCAAACGCAATTTCTTACAGATGTTTTATTCCTCCCTGTACATAAGGTGTTCCATTATCCATAAAATTACACTTAGTCCCAGGCAAGAAACCAAGCGCCAAGAATGCTGTGGTCATGGAAGAAATGTGCAACTGCTACTGCGAGAGTCTCCACAGCCCTCCACTCACCACCTGCAGACACACTTGCTTCCTTCCTGGAAATCCTGAGGAAGGTTTCCCAACCTTGAGAAGAATTGCATTTTTTGCTCCTAAAACTAGTACCAACCATTTCAAATCAGTTTCCATTTCTGCTCCCCGCCACCAGCTCAGCTTTGCTCAGGCTGCAGCAGGAGCCAGAAGAGCCTCCCAGTTTCACCAAAGGTAGAGCAGGGAAACTCTGCTTGTCCCTGCAGAAGGTAGTGGTGCATTTTCTGTGACTTTTAGAAGACTGATAAACCTTTTCTATTTTACAGCTTCTACAAGGAATCGCACACACCCAAAGAACTAGTATGCAAAAAAATATAAAAATCTCAGAGGGCTTTAGTAACTGCCTTCTTGCACATAGGAAAGACCTGGACCCCAACAAGCCCAACCAGCTGGGAACTTGCTTAGCTGGCATCGTGCAAGGGGCACTAGAGAAGATTTGTCTTTTGACTCAGATGAAGGAATTTGGGTTTTTGTCATCAGGACAATAATACTGCTAGGCCTCACGAGATGTTAATTTACTAGATCTAGACCAGGCAAGCAGCAGACTAGGAAATTGGAGAGGCAGAAGTTTCCAAGTGACAAACCAGCATTGTTGCTGCTTTTTGCCTCAAGTCATTTTAAGTCCTGTCTCCTGCTTTGTTCTTCCCCATCTCTCCCCGTGCTGTGCTGCAGTCCGACCTGCTGGTTCAAACCTGTTACACCAATGTAAAATGTGTTTTGTGGAGTAAAAGCACAGTCTGGCAGGAGCAAAGCACTCCTCTCATGGACAAGCATTAAAACAGAAATATAACACAAAGTTGGCAACTTGCTTTTCTCACTCTTGTTTTCATGACAAGGCACTGAATGCATAGGAATTTTAAGAAAGCCTAAGCTCTGAATCAAAGATTATATGAAAATATTTTCGTTATGAATGCGGGTAACATGTTTCTAGGTTTTATGATTGCAGTGAGAAGCTTTTAAGCATAATACAAAGACTCAGATGTTAGGAGGGATAGAAAAACTTCCTTAAAAATAAAATCTAACCTGATCTTGCAACGTTTCTGGATGGTAGCATCAGCCATTTATTTTCCTTGATAAACATCAGTATTTCCTCTGCAAGCAAAACTTTTTTTATCATTAGGAGAGACTATGAGCTACTGTTAAACCGGCCGCCATATCACTGCCCACTGTTTCAGAGCTTCAAGGAAATTCTCATTAAGCTCCAGCAATAGCTTCCGAGGCTAACTTCTTTCCTTTCTGTAAGCACCCTGTTGACTTACTGTTTGAAGCTTTCTGCTGGGCTTCCATTTCTTTTTGCTCAGCCTTTGCTAAGCAAGCTCGTGCTTGCAGAGATAGGCTATTCTCATGCCAGGAGGTCTCATGGACTCTGGACTTCCTGTCCCCACTCACCAGGCTCCCTTGGCAGCCTGCTTTGTGCACAGGATACACCTGATGTCATTTTAAGCACCTCATAGCTCTTTCCAAGCAGCACACAGATGTATTGATATGCGTGCCCATAGACCTCTTGACCTGAGTTATGAGCATCAACCAAGAACAGATGGCACCATAACACTTCAAAGGGTTGAGAGTTTCCCCTGAAGCATCCAACATATCTACTGCAAATCCACTACCTACATTTATCAGTTCTTAAAAGTAGGGCATAAGCTGATGCACAGGGACCATCAGGAAGTCTCACATCCATTTTAGAAGAAATCGGATTGACCTTTAATGTACAAGCAATGCAATTTAATTGCAACTTTATTAGGTTATAGACTGGTTCTCTAGTATGTATTCAGGTAACTGCAGCTATTAATTTGTCAGGGCAGAGTATAACTGGGTATATCTGATTTCATAGCTCTCAGGCACTATTTCTTGATGAACAGGCAGTGATGTCTGAAGGTGGTTCAGATGCTGCCACAGCTCAGGGGTGTCTGTGCCACCCATTTTAGAGAAATACAGCAGCTTTGCTCACGTAAGCCAGGGGCCTCAGCTGGTGTGCTCAGGCCATCGCATACCCAGTTTGGTTGAGGTTTTTCCCCCGTATCTCCCTTTATTCCAGCTTTTCTCAAGGATCATCCTCCTAGTCCCGTGAGTGTCCTTGTCAACTCTCCAAGCTCTAAATACTATGGTGGTTTCACGAAAAACAAGAGAAAACATAGTCAGTCACTCAGCTGAGATTCTCAGATCAACCTGGGGATTCAGGAATTAATCCCAGTGGGAGCTTCGTGGCTAAACCTCCCAGGCAGCTGTGGGTATACTCAGCTGTGCTCTCTGGTCCTGGATGTTACTGAGCAATTTCCATATCCATTGCTGAAAACGCATATTTTACTTCCCTAGCAATGTGATGACTCTGTTATTTCTGCACAGTATGTGTCAGCAATATCAACCAGGAATTTGCTGTGTCCACAGTGACCTCTATTTAAACCTGTTCTTATTGTTTGTTGCATTAGTCTCTCATCCATGTCATTCTCCTGTCCGTGACATCCAGTGCCACACCACATAAACACTGTATTTGTGAGCATTTCCGCTCCTACACTAGGAGGATGGATGTGTAAGTTCCCAATTATGGTCAATGAAAAAAAAGAGAGGCAAATCAATCACTTCTGCAGGCTGAATCACCATCTAGAGGTGCTTCTCTGTAGTAGAAAACATAAAGTAACTTAGCTATTAAATGATAGATCTCAGCACAGGGACTATCCTGTGTTCATGGCCATCTCCACCATGGATCCTGTCTAATAGCAGAAGTTAATACATAGCACAGGCACATCATGGTTTGTAATGTCCCAGGCAGAGGCAAACAGGCAGCCCAACAAACTTCTGCTGCATCCAGCAAACCCCCAAAGTCATGGATTGCCTTAAGAGAGTGCATATTCCATCAGCTCATATAGAAATGCCTATATAACGTATGGGATTAAATACTTCATTGGCACCTTCAGTGTTTGGCATCTTTGTGATCAAGCTTCAGCTGAGTTTTAGCAGGAAAGGGCACAGTGAAGACAGTTATGGTAAGATCTCGGGTGAAAAGGACAGTTTACATGCAGAATGAATGCACAGTAATATTTACAGTACATTAGCTTTTTTTCTGCTCACCTAAGTTGTCATAGGGTGTGACTCCAGCCCATTGGGAAACCATCTTTTCACTACTCAGCAATGGTTCCCAGTGTCAGCCTTTACTGCCTGCCCTTGGCAGGGGCTGAATGCAGAACAGAGCCCAGGAGAAAGGTGGTCAGGACCTTAACTGGGTACGGCAGATGTTTGCAGAGATTCCCAACTATTCCTGACCTTTTTGTTAGTTTTCCATGTAAAAATTAACACCTGTGGGAAGCATGTGAAAACATCACTGTAAGAGCAAGATGTGACCAGGGCCTCCAACTACACTGGAGATGAACCCCCCAATCCTGCTAACTCAGTACACTGGACCACACATGCAACATATGGAATGAGTGATACAGAGGCATCATAAATTTTAGAAAACTGAAAAGATCGTTTTTAGGGGAAACAGAGACTCAATTTCCAGCAAAGAAAACATAAAGCTATAAAAGCACATTTTCTGTGGCTGTTTTTTATACCAAAACCTACAGAAATAGTGAGTGTGTTTTTTTTTTTTTAATTCTGCACAGCAGATTGAGGTTTAGATTTTTGACCAAACCAGAAGGGAAGGACACTTTACACCAGCTCAGCGCACAGCCAGGGTAACCCTGCACTGAATTCCTGCAGCATCACCACCACCATTGGCCCTAAGCCAGAAACAACCTGGGCTGACTTTCCAATCTCTATGGGCCAACAACTACAGACAAGCTTCCTGGGCCAGACTTGTGCTTTTACTTTCCCTGGAAATTATCAAGACAAAACTAAAGTAAAAGCCCACAGCATCACTTGTCAGCATCACACAGCTCTTTGCTTCTGTCCATCTACAGAAGTCGATCCAACAGCAAAAGTCTCAGCACAGCCCTGGAGTTGTGTGGTATATCCAAGTCACCATCTGTTGATGATGTGCCAGCAAAATTTCAAGGTTGCTGAGTTTGTTTAGTTTTGCAAAAGTTTTCTGCATGTGCCTTGAATATTAATATCAAGGTCTCAGGTTTCCTTGGCTGATCAGGGGAGCCTCGTAATTCAAAGCAAAAAGTGCTTCAAGGAGAATTACAGAAGGGGAAGGATATTGAAACTTTCTGGCCTCGTATGATGAAAATAATAATTTCCTACTGCTGGCAAGGAAATTAAAACCTTTCCTTGCTTACCCATGAAGCCATTCCCTGGCAGCATCAGTTTGAAAATGGCAAGCTTTTCTTTTTTTAGGAAAGGAGAAAATACTTAAAAAGTAAAGAGTAATACATGATATAGGTTTTCCTGAGAAGGGTGCATTGTGCTGGTAGAACACAAACCATCAAAAATAGCCCACTAGCTTTATGTCAGTGTTCAACACAGTGACAAAATGCAGCTTGTTCTCCCCATTTAGCTGTGCCACAAAGCATCAGGATATTCAGAGAGAGATGTGGAGACCAAGCAGCACGCCAGCTGCCCTGTGACCTGAGCTCTGCTAAAAGTTATTAAATGGGAAATACCTCCAGAGTCCTCATCTCATGCCCAACCTCAGACCAGGCTGGTTTTGATCTGGAAAACATCCGGAAAACATTTGTCTTCTCTGACCTTACCTGAAGCAGGAGGAAAAGGTTGTTGGGTTGCCTTTTCTAAAATCAACAAAAATCAATAGAAAAAAATGGAGCTTTGGTTTTCCTTAAGGTGCACCACTTGCAAGCCATCACCCACCACCCGCCCCGGGTGTCGCCTGGCATGGGAGGGCAGACAGGAGGGTCTCAGGAAGGCACAAAGAAATTGGGATTTTGTGTGGGGATAAAGGACCCTGGCAGCCGGCTACCTTTCAGTGCCTCTTCTCAGGAGCCTAAAAATCAAGTGCACATGATGGAAAATGCAACTCCTCTTCCATTTCCATCCCCATACCCATGTGCTCCAATCCAGCTGCTTCTACTTCATCACACAGCCTAAGCGTCTTGTAAAGTTTTATACCAAGTTGGGGCAGACTTTCAAAAAATCTGAACACAGGGAAAATGTCACACAGAACTTATATCAACTCCATGAAAGGTAAGAAGATAAATGTGAGCTTTTGTCTGAGATGTCTGTGAATAAATCTGAGCTACTGATGCCTGTGGGTGTCTCTGAGTGAAATTCATCTCTCACTAATGGAAATATTTTGATTAACAACTTTATTAGCCTAGTGGCAAATACCACTTTTTTCTTTTAAATCACAGAAAAGTGTCATAAAATATTTCATTTGCACATTAACAGGATATTTATAAAGTACTCGATATTAGAGTTCTCTCAGCAGGCAATTACAGATATGTTCTACTTTTTTTAAAGTTTTGGTTTGTTTTTTTTAATTAGTCTCAAGGTGACTTCCAGCACACAAACACATCCCACTAAATTCCCCATAAAACTGCTTGTAATAGTTAGTTCTCAGGCTTACTGCAGCACTTTGCAGTGCAGGCATTACACAACAATCTGTAAAAGATCCAATTTTCAAAACATACTGAAAACTAAGAAACAAGGGTGAGGCATAAGACAGCAGTAGTTATATACAGTATGAAGTCCAGAGAAGGAGCCTGCTGTAAATCAGTTGAATGCAACTGCTGACTTTTCCAATGGATCCAGGGGAGAAAGTTCTCTCAAACCCTTGTTCTTCATGTTCTTGCCTGTCTCCTGTCCTGCCCCAGTGGCCTCTGGGTACAGAGCATTTCATCCTTGGCTGGGTGCATCACTACTGGTAGGACTCAGACAAGCAGTCCTTCTGGGAGCACTCGGTCCAACTGTTCTCCAGGGCCAGTTAGACCAGGGCAGGTTCCCCTTTCTTCCCTCCTGCCCAAGATACATTAAATGCTGTGATTTAGAGAAAGCTGGAGAAGGCTATTCTAGATGAACAGTACTATCGCTAATCCTATTCCAACTGTTATGTACACACTTTGGGTACGTAACATACAAACCCTGCCCACATTGGCCAGCTCTTCTCAGCCAACAACATTTCAGATAACACTGCCAACCCTGCCCCTAGTGCGGCCACACCAGGAGCTCCCATGCATCATCTGCTCCCAGTATGAGCAGTGCTAATAGTGTATTTGTGCCTCTCTCCCACCCAGGTGAGTGGCATTAATAAAGGGATGGGTCGGACCCGGGAGCAGCGCATCCTGATCATGGTGGTGGCGATGGTAATTTGCTTTCTCCTTTGCTGGCTGCCATATGCGACTGTGGCACTTATAGCTACGTTTGGGAAACCTGGTCTCATCACCCCTGCAGTCAGCATCATCCCATCCCTCCTTGCCAAAAGCAGCACAGTCTACAACCCCATCATCTACATATTTCTGAACAAACAGGTAAGTAAAATGCTATCTTTATCTTTACTCAGATTCAATGTATGCAAGAAGTAAAGAAATAATGAGGGGAAATAAAGAGTGTATTGGTGATATCACTGAAAAACCATATGAGAGGGAAGCACAGAAAAAGGGCTACAAGGAGCAAATTTAATTGACAAGTCTGGACTTCTGGAAGTTAGATAACCAACTTCCCACATGTCCAAAAAGCAACCGATGGGTCCTTCCTTTCCACTACACAATTTGATGAACAGCAAGCTAAACATGGAGGAGAAGAAATCAATGATCTGACAAGCATGAGGGCATCAGAAGTTGATTCAGACATATTAAGTCCTGTAAGGACATGAGCCTTTGCTACCCTACGCCATGTGCTGGCACAGCGCATTGCCCATAGTAACTCCTCTTCTTTGCAACATCAGTTTTCTCTTCCCCGATTTACTCTTGTAAATCTTGTAAACATACAACTCCCCCCCCCAAATCCTTCAGTCACTCTTCTGTCCTACTCTGCACCTCCTAACAGCTGGTGGGAACCATGACCAGCAAGGATCTGTCTAAAAACACTGCTGGAGGAGTGGACCCTGGAGCAGGGGACAGCACAGCTTGCTTCAAATCCTCCGTTTCCCTCCCTCTGCTATGCAGAGAGCCAAAAAATAGATGGCAGGAGGGTACCAGGCAAGGGGCTGTAGATGTAGCTGGGGCTGTACTTCCAGCTAGAGGGTTGGCCTCAGGACTACCCTCACCAGATGGTAAACACAAGACAGAGGCTTGAAAATATCTTTAACATTGTGCACAGTAAGTGAATAACTGTGATTCTCCATATCCTTCCAGCAAGACATGAATTTCTGGCCCTGCCCAGCTCTACCTCAGAATACCTGTCATGTATTGATTCATTCCCTTTGGAAACTTTGTCTAAAAAAATTGCTGTGTGCATAACAAATGATCCCTTTTATTCATCCAAAGGGATGAATTTCAGCCCTGTCAGAGTCAGCTGCTGGTGTCAGCACCAGGGTGCCGTTAGCCCTGTTTCAGGGCAGCTGTGGCACCTCAGGTCTGATGCTAAAGGCAGGGGTAAGAGACCCCTCTGAGCCGAGCGTGCTGCTAAGGGGGATTGGGCTCCACAGTGCTGGCAACCCACCCTGGTACAGCTCACCAGCAACTCACTGGCTTTGCTGCGATGCCAAAGGGGAACAGAAACCCCCATCTTTAGATGGCTCAAGAAGGCATTGGAGCTTTCCTGGAAATCTTTCAGTACTTCTACCTTGCTGAAATGTGCCCATAAATAACACCTCTTTTTCTGGTGAAGATTCAACTCATGGCAGGAGAATGTGGGTTTTAACTATATGCAACACAGAATAGAGAGAGAAATGCTTCATAACACCATGCAGCTGTCAATTCAGCCCAAGAGTACCCACTTTTGCTTTGACCCTACTTTTCTCCCCTTAGAAACTCCAGGCACAGATACCCAGGCACCAGTAGCATGACTATTTCTCCTCAACTGGGATTTGATTGCCCTGCCATTGTCAGTCTTTCATCCCACCCAGCCCTTCAAATGGAAACTGTGAGCTGAGGCGAGGTGAAGACTAAAGATGCTGTGCAGATTTGGGGATCATGTTTCCACCTGTGCCACTGCCTACTCAGGAGGATGCCAGAGCCTTTGGCACAATAGCACGGGGGGAAAGACAGACCCTCCCATGATGACTTGTGTCTGTTTGACTGCTCTGAAACCTCCTTGCTGACCCAAGTTTGCATGCCCTGAAACACATGTGGCATTAGCTCACGTTTGTTAAGCTAATACATTCCTCAACTGTTCTGGCTTGTACAGTCAGGAGGCTGCCAGGACCTAATATCTAGAGGAAAACTGTTCATTAGATAAAATAGAGGAGAAGAGTAGAAGAAGCTTTAGAAGGCCATCTATCTGCTTTTCTGTCACCCACTCTGTGCAAAGATTTCTCTCCTTTCTTTTTCCTGATCAAGTGAAAATGGG
This sequence comes from Pygoscelis adeliae, assembly GCF_000699105.1. Classification (NCBI taxonomy): domain Eukaryota; kingdom Metazoa; phylum Chordata; class Aves; order Sphenisciformes; family Spheniscidae; genus Pygoscelis; species Pygoscelis adeliae. The sequence goes on from NW_008824348.1 coordinate 46,453, forward strand.
CCCTGTAACTCCTTCTTGCTTCATGGCCCTTACAGTACTGTTTGTATTTGCTTTTCTTTCCTCCTGCTGCTGCTAACTAGTCCCTAGGGCTCAAAGATCAGGTTTCTTTCTCAGTACACTTAGTTGCACTTGTCTGAAAAGTTCTGAGAAATGGCCAAACCAGAAAATATACTCTCCCTTAATCAGCACACGTGGGATTTCTGCAAATAACGTCAACTGCGCCCAGTGATCCCAGGAGAGGGAAGCTGATGTGTGCAACTCTGCCGCCGGGCTGAGGATGGCTGGGTTTCACCCAAGCCCTTCCCCACACTCAGGGAGGGAGAGGACCATGTGCTGCTCCCAGCTGTAGTCCCACACCCGGCAGGGGGAGAACTCATGATCTTCCCCTCCCGGTAGGCTACATTTTCTTGTGCAAGCTAAGAAAACGTGATGCTGTTCATGAGAAAAAACATCAAGCTGATGCACAGCACACAACAGGCAGGAGCTGGGGTAGCCCCTTGCACAGGGATGGAGAATTAAATCTCAGAAGAGGAAGGGGGATGAAAAGAGATCTACAGAGAACAAACAGAGAGTATCAGAGCTAGTCCAGTCCCTCAAACATCTTCAGCTCCATCAGCCCACTAAGTCAGGCACATTTCATTGATCTTTGAATTGCTGGTATTATAGCAGGTGGATAATTTGTTTCTCTGAGCCCAGCAAATCCTCCACTTGAAATGTTTTTTGGAAGCTGTTAGGAAGCACAGATAGTAAATCTCTCTCTCTTGAAAACAAATGATGATAGTAAAAGATTGAGTTGAAGCCTGGCAGTAACTGTGGGCATTTTTACTGGGGCATGAGAAATTCCCAGGGAGTAAAGTGTTTCCATGACACCGTCCATCAACTCTACTCACTCTCACTAACAGCTTGGGGGAGTACATTGCTTTCTCTGCTCATGCTCAGCCTCTGGCAGAACTCCCTGACTTCTTCCCTGCAACATGAACAATTCTTTCCCTTCTCCTTTATTATTTATTTTTTAAAATAAATTATTTCATTAAACTGCCTAGAACATTGAAGAGAGATTACCAACCCTTACCATGGAAAAGCACCCAAACAGACCAACAGCTGCTAGTGCTTCACTGTGCTTACTACCGTGCTAAGCCTTGCTCCCACACCCAGGAGCAGCACCAGCCAGAGCCAAGCTTATAAACTGCAGCAGCATGACCTGTTGATCGTAGTACCTAGGGGGGAGATGGAAGCCCTGAGCTAATTACAGTAACTGGTAACTGCCATCTCAGCCCAAATCCCATTGCAGAGACATCAAGAAGTCTGGCTGACTCACCACTCGACAGCTTGCTCTGCACCTACCCGTTCCCATGGCCAGAGTCTCCACCCTGCAAACATGTGCAACCCCAGTTAAATCAAGAGAGGCAGTTTAAAAATGACAGGCTAATCTTAACATGTTCATGGGCTGGAAGGATCACTCTATGAAACAACACAGACTGTGCAGAGGAGTTATGTTTTCTACAAGTGCTTTCTTAATTAATCTTTTTACTAAATAGATTGCTTAAAGGCAGCAGGTAGATACAAATTAAACTGGGTTTATCCATGTCAAACATGTCCCTTAAGTTCACCATAAACTTTTACTACTAGGGTTATGTACGTGCTTTGTTTTGCATTTTTTTCCTAAATGCCACTTGGTTTTCATTTCTCAGTATTTTAGCAGCGATCAGTGTTCAGGTTTCTATATTCAGTACAGACCACCAAGAAGTCAATACTCTGAGTTTTACTACACTCAAGAGAGAAGACAGTAGAAGCACCTCAGATCAGAAAATGCTGACACATTGTTTTATTGTTTCACACACGTGTGAAATCCTTCATATTAAACACTTGAGCTTTTCTGCTAACAGTGACAGCTTTGCTCCCTGAACAGAGAAGCCCACTGCTCCTCTGGCTCCTGTGCGAGCACAGGGGCTGTACCCACCTCTGTGCAAGGGACACACACCAAGCTCCTGCCCAGAGGCTGCTCCACAAGCAGCAGAGCCATGGAAACACAGGTGCCTGCAGGCTCTGCCTCATGGCAGTGCCCAGGGAGGGCTCTTCGATGGATTATAAGATCCTTCATGCTTACTCTGCTGTCTCTTTCCAGTTCTCCCACCTCTGTCCAGCTGCCTCTCTTCACAAAACTCATCTAGAAAAGTGGCATTGCTAATTCCTCTGTTAGATCTGGCTCCAAAACTGGTTCAAAAGTGAGCTGTGTGCAGAGAGGAGGGATGGACAGAGCAGGATAAAGTGAGATTTATTCCTTAGCAAGCCATGCAAACAAAAAACCCCCCCCAAAAAACAGAAAACAAACCAACCCCAAAACACACAAGATAATCAAATAAATTAACCCGTGTTGTCTCAGAATGTTTCAGCATTCCCTCCACTTTTCCTCCACCACACTCTCCATCACATCCACGTTCTCACACAGCCTGCTTTTCCTATCAAACATTGCAGGTCAATGTTTTTCATATCCCTAAATTAAGCTCCACAACTATGGTCACAAGAGGAACTCTCAGGAACTAGTGTATTTTGTACATGCAGCACTCAAAACGCTGGTGTTTATTCATATGTAAATTTTAGATGTCTGACCTTTTTAGCTGCTGGATCATCTAACTGGTCACAGAAGTTTTATTCCTGTTTTGAGACAGGGGTTTTCTTGCCCCCTGAGTAACTGTCAGCTGCCCCTGGGATAGCAGCTAGCTATGCTGATGAGCACCGGAGCACAAACTAGCTGGGAGCCAGCCCAGCTCTTGGCAAGAGAGGCTTTTGCAGAAAAATCCATCTTCCAGCAGCAATCCAGCACCCAGGGAGTTACAGGCTGTCCAGTACCATGAGACCTGCACCAGAATCACCCCCTTGCCCTTACACCCAAGCCGGGCTGTTTTTCTCCAGCAGCATTGCTGTTGCCTTTTTGATTTGCAAAATATTCACAGGGCATTTTGCAAACTCCGGGCTGAGAAAGGACTGGGAGAAGCGCTGCACCCATGGCTGCACCCACCCTCCTGGAGGTCTGGGGGGAGCACACAGGAGTGCCAGGCAGACTTACGGTGCAAACAGGAGATGCTGGTCATCCAGATAACCATGTTCAACACTGACAATATTCCTGATGCTACGGAAATCTATAGGAGATACCTTGATAACCTTGATGCAGCTTTCATTTCTAATTTCATGGTATTTCTAAAACAGTTCTATGTCCAGGCTTCCACCCCTACTTCAGTAAATGTTCAGAAATCTCTAATCAGGCTAGATAAAATCAGAGAATAGGCCAGATAAAATAACATCAAGCAAATACCTCCAGGCAAGGGGTAGGTGAAGGTTAAACAGATAAAAGAGACTCTTAGGCTGCAATAGAAATTTCTGGGGGATTAAGCAACTACAGAAAGATGGCTGATAAGAGCCTCACTCACCCACATGAACTTGACCACGGGGGGGGGCAAACCCCAGAAAAATAGACAACATTCCCCAGAAGTTTTCAAGCTGCTTCATATTTCAATGCTCAGTGGTGAGAGGATGATGAAAAAATGATAATTATTTTTATTATGAAGAAAGTCTTTAATTCCTGAGAAATTTCAGTTTCTCATTAAAAAAAAAGAAATTTCAGCTGATGCAAAGATTGTTTGAAACCCTTCAAAAGCCATTTTCCCCAGCAAGCAAGTCTGCCAACAAAAAAGTTGCATGATTTTTTACTTGGCTGTTGATAGCAAGAGTTTTCAAAGCTTCTTACTATCTGCTGTATTGTACAGAGAATTACCATTAAAGTTGTTAATGGTAATGTTCCAGGAACTTAATGGAAATAAAGACCGTTAAGACAAAGCCTGTCTTATAAAAAATAAATAAAATTTCTGCTAACTTGCTGTTCTCTACATGCATGTGATAGTTTTACAGGTGCTTTTTGGCACTTCTGAGATGCAACAAAGCCACCACAAACTCCAGCAACAAGTCCTCGTCCAGGTCCTGCTGTGCACTGCAGCGGGCGCCAGGCAACACCTGCCCCACAGCTGCTGCCTTGGCCAGGCAGCCCTCAACCAAGAGCCCGGACCCTGCTGGGAGCCCACACCCACCTCCAAAAGAGACCCCAACAGCTAAAAGAGCTGTGCTGGTGGCTCACTACAGCGCCTGACCCAGGTTGCCACGATAATGCCAGAGGCTGCTGGTGTTTTGGGGGAGTTTGAGTCCAGACATGAGAGTTTTCCCAAATAACCTCAGTTTGCAGCTTTGTTTCTAATGAAGAATTGCCTGTCTGCTTCCTCAGAGGTTGGTTTCACCAATAAGCCATTTCCCTGTTTCTCAAAGACTCTTCCCTAATGATACGCCAGGAGTTCTATGGGAGTTTTGGAAGAAAACAAAATGAAAACCACAGATGGCTCTAGAAAAAGGTTTAAAAAACAAAAACAGAAACAAACAAACCATGTTCTGGTTTTTGGCAGAAAGTCTTCAATCAACCAAAAAACCCCTAACCCAACAACAACAAAACAGAGATCCAGAACACCTTGCTACAGAATAGCTCCAAGAAACAATCTACATGCAAAGAGGGGAAGCAAACAGGTTATTCTCCAGTTGGGAAACTATCAACTTGCAGATGGTCTCTCTCTGGTTTGGATTATACTGTACCTTAAAAGTCTCACTTCACTTTTCAATACAAACCTGAACAGATTATGAAGAACTGCAGTTATGAATTAAAGCTCTACTAAAATTTAAAGGTCATATATTTGATATGTTTCAAAGTATAGAAATTGAAGCGGAAGCATGAGAAACCAAGTATTTTAGGAAATTTTTATTTTTTATTTTTTATTATTAGCTTACAAGGTTATTGCACCAAAGAATAATTTCCTCATAACACCCAGTGAACAAACAACTCTCTAAATATGCAGCACTCAGCTGGGTAAAGCCCTCGCCTCTGGAAATCTGCCCGTTTGTAAGCGTTAAGACAAAAGCAAGATTCCAGCTCTTTTTATAGGTGTGGTTATCTGAGTATTTGTGGAGCCAGAAGGGACAGGCCAGTCAGTGTAGGCTGTGAGCAGTGCAGCTGCATTCATTTATACCAGATGAAACCCTGCAGCATTGAGCAGTAGCGGGTACAGTGTATTTTTACCCAGAATAGTCGCAGTGACCCCATCAGGAAAGCTGGTTGAGGACCTTCTACAGGATCTTCCTCCTGGACCATCTTTGGGAACTGAAGTGACAGATGGTATCTTCTATAAACAGAAAAGTGTTGGAAAACCTCAGAAGTACAGCTGAAGGAAGAATTAAAAAACAAGCAAACACGAAACAACCTTCTCCCTCATTAACTCTGAGCACAATCCCAACATTTTGACAATATTTGTCATTCCAAATGGGAAGGAAAACGTGAAATAGCACCATTCTGTGGAGAATTAATTTTCAAATCCCAAACTACATGGAAATGCCATCTTTCAGATGAGCTTCACACTGAAGTATGTCCACATGACCTGCCAAGGTAGCTATCAAAAACTGGTATCACAGCACTTTAATTACCTTGCATTAGCCAAGCCAGAACCGTGAAACACAGAGGTCTGGGTGAATGGGTATTGTGGGAGAAAAAGTTAATTGGATTTTTTTGATCACTGCATGAGTTGGATC
>NW_008824348.1:52104-56509 GCF_000699105.1 Pygoscelis adeliae
ATATTTGCTTATACATATGTACATGTATCATGTTCAGGAATAAATGAACCACTAAGGACTTCAGCACAGTCACCAGTTACTGCTGCCCTGGAGTGAGGAATGCAGGAATCTGCCTGTAATTCTTTCCTGGAAGTAAAAACATCTAGCCCTAGATCAGACCATTGACAGCTTTAAAACTGAGTATTGCATTTAAGAGAGCGCACTACTGAGAAATGACTGCCACAAAACCTTCACAGGATCAGCAGATTCCCCAAGCAGCCCATGCTGGACGTCTCCAAACAGCCCCCAGGTACAATGCAAGCCCCTGCATCTCTGCTTCTGCCATTGAGCCTGCCAAATGCACTCAAATCAATCAAAAGTCATTCCCATTCAAAGGTCTTAAACCTTCAGTTTTACCACCAAATACTGAAGCCCTTCATGTGCCCTCTTGGAGGCAGAGGGCATTCGCCAGCAGCAGGGCTGGCACAGCACACTGCTACGTCATTCAGACTGGTTTGCATCTCCATCTCCTCACCCCCACGGAGCACCCTGTGCACATCGCCACAAGAGTCTCTGTTTCACATAGATATTTTTGGTTTTTTTACAGGTGATTTTAAGCTGTCTTTTCCTTCCAGGGATGTGGGTTTATTTTTTCCTTGCAATGTTTCCAAAAGCCTTCTCATACTCTCACACATTACTGCACAATCTGCTAGTTCTTTTTTTAATTCCTAAGCCACAATTGTAGTAATAACCTAAATAACACCAAATATTTTCAAATACAGAAGCTGAAACCATGAAGTGAGGCTTTTACTGAGGTTGTATTGGTGGATGAAATCAAAGCAATGGATGCCCTTATTGCTAATGAATACACCGCATCAATTATTTATTCCCAAGCACACACTTTTAAAGGGTGCTTTGTTATTTTCAGATTACAAAGCACACCAGAAATTTTCAGTTCATCTTTTCCTTTCCTTGATATTGTGTTTAGGTGGATTATTAAATTTCAACATGTATTTCTACATTAGTATTAACTTTGCAACTATGTGACTGGTGATTTTTGTATATGCAAGAATCTGTTCCATCTTCTTTTAGTATACAAATTTGGCTTTGGTACATGTCTTTGAGGTGTTAAATAGCGTGTGGCTTGTGATACATATTTATGTCTTCAACACAAATTGTTGGCTTCTGTTCCATTAACCCTGTAACCTGTGGCAAACACCACCTGCAACTCTGCTCCAGCAAGAGGCTTATAACTTCACCAATGCTGTTTGGAAACATGCAGGACATTGTAGCTATAAATAAAAAGATTCTCGTGCTGTACCTTACTAGCCTTATTTCCTATGTGCAAGCAGAATATTTTGGTCTCGCCATGCTTTCACAGGTAAGTGGTTTTGACAGAGGACTTGAGGCTGAATTTTGCAGTAGCAATAGTAGTGGAAATAGCAACTTGAGAAATGGGATTGCCATGACTCCGCATAATCCAGAAAGAATAACCATAGAAATATTATAGCCCCAAAAGGTTTCCAATTCTTCCTAAACATTTGGGAAGCTTCAGTTTTCTTCCAGGACAAGGAGTTTGGCAAAGCCTAGGTAAAAATAAATTCCCATTGTTGGGTGCAATAACAGCAGCAACAACAAAAATCCACTTTCAGAAAAGGATTTAGCTTTCTCTGTCTACTCTTAGCATTAATTTAGCCTACCATGGAAAATTATATTTAGCCTTGCAATAGGAGGAGGTAGTGCCATGGATATGGAGCGAGTGGCACCGGACACTAGTTAGCACAGGCGGGTATGACCCAGGTTAAAAGCAGGTCCAAGAGGCTTTTGTTCTGAGAGCTACAGAAAGGTTTTGTTGTGTACACACCCCTTCAGCAGAAAACGCATTAAGCACATAGTCCAATGACCATGCAAATTGTTTTTTATGCTTGCTTTGCCCCTCATGGTTTTCAAGCACACAGGAAGGGAAGAGCCATGCTGGGCTGTCAACACTGCTGATCAGAGTGGTTTAACTGGCCAGCTGCAGGCTGTGCCCAGCACTTGTACTTCTGGTTATAGTAGTTTTATGTTGAAGTAGTACGAGAAACCCAGCAGGAGTCCAGCCCTGCACATCAAAGTGTTCAGGCACATAATTAACTACCATAGCCTTTACACAATTCCCGATACATGACACCAAAGAGATGGTGGCTGCACTTTATTTATGGTGCCCAATAGTTGCATTTGGGATACTTTAACCAATTTGCTGGACAATACAATCTAGGTGGTATCAATTTTATTTAAAAAACAAAACAAAACAACCAACCACAACCAAAACAACACAAAACCAAACAAAATAAAAACAGATTACAACTTACACCTCTAAAGTGAGGGATAAGATTCTTCTCCTTGAAAAGAAGGTATAGCTCCCATTTGTTTCAACAAGTGTACAGCCCTATACTTTTTGATATTTACGAGTAGTTCATCATTTCATTTCAGCAAGTAAATTTGCTATCTGCAACGGTTGTCGTTAAAAGAGCCGATCACTTCATAACAATTTACCTGGAATTTTTTCAAAACTAAGCATTGTAGCAGTGGAACAAGCAGTATTGCGGGGTGTTCAACAAGCAGTCAAGCATTCAGCCTTGTCTTACCTGCTCTTCAGCACCTCCAACATCTGAAAAATAGCTAAATGACTGAAAATTTGCTCCTAGCACTATTTTGCATCCTTTTTTGTGATATGGAAACACTACAAAGCTTTGAAAGTAGGCATTTCACTGCATGCAGAACCAATCCCTAGTAAACCCCTAGGACATCCCAAGAGAGACTTTGCATAGTATTTGGATGTAAAGCTAAACTGATACAAGAGGAAATTAATATCAAACAATCCCAAGTAGCCCCATTTTCTTTAGAGATCTCCCTTCTTAGCATCAGGCAAGAATAACAAAGGATGATGATAGCACGTATCTACAGCACAAACACCATGTTCGCAGCACGCACACAAATGAGCCTTGCACTGACCCATGGGACACATCGGATGTCGCCCACCAGAGGGATAAACCACACTGTACTTATTAGAGAAAGAGCTTTTAAATACTCTCTCCTTTAATATCTGGATTGAGCGTTGGCCCCATTTCAGGAAGAAACACGGTGCCTGAGCTAAAGTCCCTTCAGTTGATGGGAATTTTCTCACCAGCTATAAGAGGACTTGCTTCAGGCCCATAGTCTGAAACTTAATTTTAAGCAAATCGGTTCTCAGTCACCCTCTCCCTCACTTTGAATTAAACGTAAATACCAGCTTAGCTTTAAAAGACCTAGGTCCCATGTTAGAAGCAGAACAAGCAGAAGTCCTTTGGGAGAAGGATGAAGACCTGCAGGAGATGCAGGGACGTAACTCCCAAGAAAATTTGGTTTTACTGGTCACATGCGAGAGGAGACAGCCAGCACTCACTCTTGAGTTATTCTGCAGAGTTTACAGCAATAAGCAGCAGGCCAGTTTTGGTCAGTGCAAGAATCAGACAGAACAGCAGCCAGAAAGGTAGGGAGCTGACATAAAAGTTATTTTTACATAGCTCAGTGCCAGGGGAGAACTATATTTAGCATGATTAACATTTACTTCAGTTGCTATAGTGACTGATTTTATTTGTCTTCTACATGGGATAGATGGCTATTTTCTCCTACAGGCCTTAGAGAACATCACCCCAAAAAAGCAGCACTCTTTGTTCACACAGCTGACAACTGAAATAACATCCAGCCCCCAGAAAATGTTTCTAAGTTTTTTTTTTTTCCCCTATCAAACTGTAAGCAAATTCGATAGCAGATGGACAAATTACAGCAGAATGACACCAGCACCTTAACCAGCCTGTAAAGGGTTCTGCAGTGTTTTCGTGCTGTTTTGGCAACCAGAGCAGAGATAATATACCAGGTGGCCCCTTTTCTTTTCATGATATGAATAGCAGAGCCTTGTTTTCAAGACTACTGAACACCAGCAAGCACTGCTGTTAGGGCTAGTCGGACTTGCAGTCCATGGATGACTTTTGCACAGCACTTTTTTTTTTCCCCCTAAGTTTCCTTCCAGAAGAAGTTTTATCATCTTTCATAGAAGGAGAGGAGGCAGCATCAAATGCTCTTGCTCTATCCACAGTGTTTACATGTAATTTTACTTTAAATACATTACTAGTTTTATATACTTTGCCAGAAGGCTAGAATGGCAATGCACAGATAAGTGTGAACCCCCTGTCTCTTGCATAAAGTGTAAGTTATCAGTTGTGATTTCAACATAAAAGGAACACATTAGCAGCAGCATTGAGACTGCCAGTGAAATCTGTCACTGAGATGATAGAGACTGAGAGCTTCTCCAGGTCTTTCCACAGGATTTTCCAATTATAAGTGGAGCAGAGGGTGTCTTGTAGATAGTTTTTAATTACAATGGTGGTTTTAATCGTAACGTACA
>NW_008824348.1:56553-63432 GCF_000699105.1 Pygoscelis adeliae
AAAAAGTAAAAATGAGGCAGTTTTAGGCCATCAAAGTCCTTCGCTTCGAAGCTGCTTCTGCTGGGGAGGGAAGTGCCACGTTACAGGACACTGGGGCCCTGGAACTGCCTGCTCAGAGACACAGAGGGAAATTGGTCCCAGTTAACGAAGAGGTGCAGATTTAAAGTGAATTGGTTAATCTGTATCAAGCTGCTTTAATTCTGAGTAAGTGGTCTTTACTCCACTATAAGATATAAATAAGCTGAAGTAAATTACAGTAAAACGAGACTATTTGAAATCCAAGTCCACACAAGGGTTTAACGCAAGTTAAACAACCTGCTTTCAAAATGTTAATCCAGATCAACTTCCCTGAATATCCTCACGTAGCCAAAAGTCCTTCAAAGAGCAAACACTGGATTGTCAACAGAGTCAGTCCCTACTCTGCTAATGCCTGGATCCAGCCCTGAGCATCCACTCTTTAATCTGCAAAATGCACCACAGCTCTGGACAAGTCAAGGGCTGTCAAAGGGCATGTACCCATTACAGACCTCCGCTCTTGCCAGCTCTTTCCCATGCCTCCCATGAGGTGAACATCATTGTATTTATTTGGTTTTGTTATTCAACAGAAGCTGCAGGGCAGCGCCAACAAGGTGCCTGGAAGCAGGACCGCTGTGAGCAGAGAGGGCTGGGCTGAGCGGGGGAAGTACTCGCCCCTGCAGCTCTGCACTGGCTCGGGTACTGCGTACACCCACCACACAGCCACACCAATACCGACACCGGTATGCAGGTGGGAAGAGAGCCCCTGCCACAGGGCTGGCCTCCCCGAGCCACTAGAGATGCTCCAGACCTCAAAAGCCTTTATGAGGCACCACCACAAATTTGTTGATGGCTTCTGTACAAGGCAGCGTGACCCAGCTGCACGCCTACAGTACCCTAAGCCACAGCTATAATCAAAGACAAAAATGAAGCCAAAGATCTTAACAAGCTCAAAGGATGCCTGTTGTTACGTCCTAATGGCAGCATATTTTCCATGTCACATTTGATGCTGCTAAAAGATGAGACTTCTCATTGCTTTCAGTCCCACAGCAGCCAACATTACACGATAACCATGTTTCCATCAAATAAATCAAAGCCTACTGCTCACACCTAATGAACCCTTGCAAAATACCTCCCAGGTATGAGATTTAAAAACCTGGAGTGCTTTTGAAGGCAAAGATGTTGAAAAAAGCTCCACTGATGAGGGTTCATTCAAGTGTCACACTTTGATCTAAATGGAGTAAAAATGCACTAAGTGCCAGCCACAAACAGTTCTAGCAGCAGTCACTGTGATCCAAGAAGAAAAACATCCTTTCAAAGGAGACCGGGAGGAATGAATACAGAGGATCCTATTTCACTTGCTCTAAATTATCAGCTGACACAGTTACACAGCCCAAACTGGATGAACAATGGAGCAAGAATTTCAGTATCTATTAAAAGAAAGATGTAAAATAAAAGATAGAAGAGGATTAAAGTCAAAGTGCACACAATCCTGTTTCATCATAAGAACTGGAAATAGATTTATACAAGCATCATATGACCAATTACCTGCCTTTGCTTTGGGGAGCTTCCTGGGTTTGGTAATTCATTCACATTAAACTGGAGTGACTCCTACACAGAGGAAAAAGATCTTACCTTGCACATCTACATAACCCAAATATAGTTGCTAACTTGAGATATTCCTGCATAAGGCCTTCTATAATGACCTTACAGAGAGGACTGCCTGTTTCTTTATTTCTGCCCATCGATGTTTATCCTTGCCATGCAGAGGTGTTCACTTCCCATATGAAACCTCTGCATGTGCACTACCAAGCAGAAGAGGGATTTAACTCTCACCCTTAAGCTCCAAAACCTCAGATCCAGCCATGCTGCAAGTTTTTCAGCATAACAGAAACCAGGGAGGAAACAATTGCATACCGAGTAAGTCAGGTATGAAAACTGACTTCTCCAAAATAAGTTGTTCTTGGTCTGTGAGGATGTATGTGGCCTCCTCCTAACTTTTAAGGAGCATGCCAGCTGGAGAAGATCTTCACTCAGGAAATAACCCAGTAGCCTAGTTTTCAAAAGGAACAGATTTTGGGATACTGGAGTTTCTTGGTATCTCTGACCCCAGTCCCACACACATACATAGCTTCGCTTGAAGGCTTTTGAGTAGTTACCTCAGCATCAGTATGATCAGTCTGAGTTAAGAAGCTGCATTAAGTCTGTGCAGGATCCAGCCTGTTTAGTGAGCTGTACATTTGAGTATAAAAAATTAAAGACTTGGGTTCCTGGCCAGTCTCCCTGGGTGAAGTTCTCAGGCCCGCTCTACAGAAGTCCCTCTGGGTCTTTGAAGAGCCACCCAGTCTATAAATAGCCCATGAGAAACATCTTAAAGTTTAAAATTAGCATGAAAGACACTGAGATCTCAAATATCTCAGCAGAAAGTTTCACAGTCTTTTTCCATGGTAAGACCCGTAATAACCTCTCCACAGCTGCTCCCCACAGACCCCTTCCATCAGCTGAGTGTTTCCACTCCTGGCAGCGCCCTGCCATAGCACAGATACCAACAGCACTGTGGGCTAAAACAAGATGCCCAACTCTGTTGCAGACATGATGTGTCAAGGTCCAAGTGACCCCTTTGTGCATGATACAGGGAACAGTGGGTACTCTCTAGACACATCAGAGTCTTCCATTGCAAAAAACCCGAACATCAATCACGGTTTTAATCTTGAAAGGGCTATCTTACAACTGAAATACAAATGAGGTAGAGGAAAACAGAAAAGAAAAAGCCAAGATAACTCACGTATAAATTTGGTAAATAACAAAAATGTTCATTTCAATCCAAAAGTAGAAAATGTCTTATAACAACAGGTTTATTTTTAGTATAAATAAAGATGAGAGTTTTAGGTTTTTTTGAACTTGAGCTTTGAGTTATTCCTCCCAATAGGATGATCATGTCTTGTAAGAAGCTTTTATGACTTACTATATAAGCCCATTTGTTCCTGAGCTGGTAAAATCATCCCCAGTACTATTTAACATTTTTGGGCTGCTGTTAAAGCTGTGTCCAGACACCCCAGGAGGCAGTTCGGAAGCAGTTTTATTAGACTTCAAACTGCTGCAAACTCTTACAGCAGGATTTCAGACACCTATGAAAACCTATCCCAGGCTCAAAAGTAGGAAGGAAAAAAAAATCTTAAAGCATTTCTCCCTATGTAATCTTTGAGAACAAGAGTTTAGCTGTTTGCAACACCTCCAAATCAGCTGTGCTTGAGGGAAAACTAATGGTGGCTGTAGGTGACTGTCTACAGACTACCAACAAAAGCACTGAAAAAGAATGTCAGGCAGGTTGAATTTCATCAATGCTATTTAGAGCTTGGTGACAATACAGTGACGTCTGCTGAAGGACTCCATTTTCTCTACAATCTCAGGAATAACTGAAATATAACTAGTGCTCTACTGCTACTAGAGAGGCTTCCTGGATTTTAACAAGCATTTGATTAACCAATATAACAAAAGCTGCTGCTTTCCTTCAACCTGTTAAGAACCACTCTTTTTAAAAATAAGTGGAACTGCAGTGTTAAAGCAATTACAAGCCAAAGCCACTCTACTTGCCAGAGTCAACTGTGGTAAACTCAGATAAAACCTGTTTAATCCAAACATGGGAACACATTCAGTTATAAATACCAGAATAAACCCATAAGGTTAATCTACTACATAACATCTTAATGGCAAATATAGCCTCATCTGATCGACACTTACTGAAGCAGAAAATAGGAAGCATTTGTTTATTAAGGCTTAAACTTACTTTTGCGTTTAGGCTTTGAACGTGAAAGGAAGATGCCTACCAGACTGCCCCACACTTGCCTGGTTTCCAGAGAGAGAGACCCCACTCATTCTGAGTGGAGTTGGATTTCTCCACCAAACGTGCTCTGATTTGGTCTTAGGTACAGTATTAGAAGCCCTGCGCTTGACTTGCCACGTTCCTCAAGAGCAGTAAGGCATTCAGTAATGCTGCTTTCATCTGGAGGCAGACTTCTCTAACAACTCCAGAAAAAGGCAGGAGAAACCCTACAGTGAGCCATCACCATGTAAGATATCCCTATAGCAAGTTTCTTCTTAATTCCTGTTTACCAGGCATTGCTGTTCTTCCCGAAACAAAAGGGAATAAAAAGGTTTGGAATAAAATTATTCAAGTCTTAATATATTCTTGCTATCCACATAATTTTCCACCCCTTCTTTCAGTGCAGCTAATTTTTAGTGGAAAAGTCTTTCTGTTTGATCAAGTTGAAGTCTATCATCTCTCACTGTACTAAATGAAAGTCGTACTTCTTTTACTGCAAAGTATGAAAAAGGAGGGCAATCGTGCCCACATTAGCCTTCTCATCATCGCATTTGATAGCTGGATCTGCACAAACGCAGTACAAAACCCACATCTTTTACAATTAGCAGGTTATTCTATTGAACATATGTAAGATACATCTCAAAAGAGTATCATAAGATATACAAGGTCTAGGGAAAATATAAGAACGTTTGAGAGCGTACAGTTAGGAGGACTAACAGTCCAAGATTTCTTTATTATCAGAATTATCTAACATAGCACAGTACTTTATCATAAAATAATTTCACTTTGCAAAAAAGCACAGAAGACGATAGAATAAAAATATGTTTATGGAACAAAGGAAGATTGATTAATCAAAGAAACAGTAAGAGCTCCATTCAATCTTATTTCTACATACTGGTTTTTTAATAGCATTTGCCTAAATAGATGAGTCTAAAAAAAAAAAAAGGACTTTCCATTAAAAAAAAAAAGACACACTAGTAAATCAGTGAGAATAAGATTTATAAGACAGGCTTTTCAGTGCCAAAATACCTGTAGCTGAGTCTGTAACTGCTAATGAAACCAGGAGCACTGGCTCCTGGTTTGGTGTCATGAACCAGCTCAGCAACATCAATGATTCACTGCTCCTGGAGAGGGGCACTTGCCCCTCACTCTGTCGCTGGCCAAGACCCCACACCGCAGTACCATGCCACACACAGCTGCCTGATGCAGACATCTGTATCAAGGCTGTTCATCACTATACAAACTTCTGAGCCCCTCTCAGCGGGAAATGCCTCCATCTACTGAACTTTCCATCTGATACCAAACTAGAGGAGAGTTTACCCCCACGCTGCATCAGAAAGTTGCTCATTAACCTGGAAGGTCATAGACATGTCTGACAAACAGGTATCTGCGTTTCCAAGAAAAGAGAGGGGATGTTTATTTTAGTTGTACTTCTCTGTCGCGGTTTAACCCCAACCAGCAACTAAACACCACACAGCCGCTTGCTCACTCCCCCGCAGTGGGATGGGGAGAGAATCAGAAGAGTTTAAATGGCTGAGATAAATACTAAAATGGTGTAATTTTCTCCCAATTTATTAAAAATAGACAGGAACATGAGACTCCTGACTCTGTCAACAGTATATGTCCCATATGCTTGTAGCAAGGGAGAGGGGAACCCCCCACCCCAAGAGCCCCCTTGCAGCCGGGACCGCTGTCCCAGAGGCAGCGGGGAGAAGGGGCTGGGGGGGAATGGGGTGCGGCGCCTTCCCAGCTGCACCTCCTTTCTCACGCGGCAGCCTGCAAGAGAATGTAGAGGAATCCATGGTGTGTTATTTCTTCCCACCATCCATGGTCCAGTTCATCTGCCATTGCAACACCACCCCTTGGCTGTACATCGAGGTATTCGGGGATGCAATCATTTTGGTATTTGAACTAAAACTAATAAACTAGGGATAGGCAAATTCCTCGAACTAGTACAACTGCTGTTCTGAGGTGATGCAAAATTTCTTCAGAAGATAAAACCATCAGGCTCCAGGTTTTTCAAGGCTCTCAAACAACTAAAGGGACCCTTCATTTTAAATACTTGATTCCTCAGCTTTGTAATGAGAAAGCTGCAACTGTGAAACTTTTTGTAATATATACCAGAGGCTGTTTTAATTTAAAAATATATTTTTAAATACTATTTTTCTCTGTGGGAAGTATCTACTTGCAGTTGTGTCTGTGGGGAGGCTGTGGTTTTACCCCATTTGATACACTTACTCCATTGCTTTGGAGTTCTTTTCTTCCAGCTAGATATCAAAAAGCATCAAATGACCAATCTTGAGAGAGAAACTGAGGAACAGCTGTGGTAACAGACATTAGAAAGGTAGTTTTAGACTACACTAGTGACTTTAATTACTTCAAATACTACAAAACTAAACAGACAAACCATCTTTGAAGCGGCAGTGAAAGCACCAGCCAACATACACAGCCTGAAAGGATTGGAAGCACTGACCTTGGGAACTTACTTAAAGCAGGCAAAATTTGTTAAATAGTAGCTGAATGAAAGAAACTTATTTTCATTCAGATGTCCTTTAGTTTAAGTGTGAAAATTCCCACTGATTATACCTGCTCACATTTTAAGCATGTGCAAACGTTTCCAGTACCCAAATTCCAACCTGTGCTCCATCCTCGTAATGAAATACCAAATACACGTACGAGAAAAGCACCTGGAGACTTCCATCTATCCCAAAAGACAAGAAAGGGAGGCTACACATGGCAAAAATAGAAATCCTTATGCATTGACAACACACTGCCATAAAATACAGAGAATCGCAGCCCATGACAGCCCTCCACCTTGTGGGTCTGAATGTAGCACATAGGCACTTCTCCATTGCCAAGACAGATTAATGACCTTTCCCAGACTTCAAAATTAAAATATACATATACACCAGACTAATAAGTATCATACAGAAGTGCAATCTGGCCACATATTGCACTATTATGGGAAAACTTGCGCTGCAGGAAGCACATCCAATAGCAAAGCCCTTCAGACCCCAAAATTTATGCCTAGAGCCAGGAAT
>NW_008824348.1:63443-66773 GCF_000699105.1 Pygoscelis adeliae
CCCTCACTGCCATTCTTGCTTAAAACACTACTGCTTCACTGTGCATCTCTTTGTTTCTTCCCCTTGTGCAAGTGTGTGTGTGTGTATATATCATATGGCAATAAAAGCCAGCAGAGTCCCAACAGTACAAGAACAGACTTCTTAAATCACACTGAATGTCATAAATCTGGTTCAGTGAGAATCAACCCAGCACACTGGCACAAAATCGCTTCTTGCAGTCTCCTCGTAGAGCAGTGGGTCCTCACATCAATTACATGAGGGGAATTGCCCCAGTTTATGCACCAGGCAAGGGCTTATTCAGGTTTGCAAATGGAAACAGTTTTTGTAGCACTACAGGATTTCTAACATGCGCCTGCTTATTTGCTCCAGTAAAAGGGCCTTAAAATATTAATACTGCAGCAAAATCTCACTGACTTAGGACCCTCATGACTGCAAACTGGGACTCAGAGGGCCAAGCTATGAAGTTGTACGTCAAGTACTTTGCCTATTAGATATATGGCTGATAAGATGGGGGTTTTCTTTTTTGTTTGTTGTTTTAAATATACATAAAATTTTCTGAAACTTGTTTCACAGCTCTTCCCATTCTCATCGAATATGCCATTTCCAGGTTACTTTTCCTGATGCTTATCAAGTTTCTTATTACTGTTTGACAAATGAACAAGCACCAAGAGCTCTCCTCAGCGGAGTAATCACCTTCTGACTTCAAAGGAAGATCTGTTTTTAAGAGCTGTGTTCTTGGAAACTGCTGTAGTTGGCTCTACCAGATCACTATCTTCATGCATCAAAGCAAAAGGTACGTTAGCAAATAAATACAAAGCAAATTTTTAACTTGAAGGAAGTTAAGCAAGTGGGGTGGGTGGGGGGATGACTCTCCAGAGCACACTTTGAGTAAGCAAACTCTAAATGACTCCTGATGGGTCTCTACTGTGCACAGGGTCAGACAAATTTCACCAACTCCATGCTTCCACAAGCATTGCAATTCTCAACCTTGTATTGAGAAGTCCCTGCGGTCTCAACTCACCTTGGAAGCAAATACAAAGTGTTTCTGGTTTTTGCTGATCCAGAGAAAAGCTTTGAAATGCAACTTCATCACAACCAAAAACCTCAAGCAAGAAGGTACTCAGGCATTCCCAACTGCTATGGGGAGTTTGGAGTGATTAAGCCAATGATGCAGTATGGGGCTTTTGTAACAAAACACTTGGCATAGACAGCTGTATTCATCTCCATACTGTTTGTACCATAGATACAAAAAATCTGCTCTCGCATACAGTTTCCTTATGCTGCAAGCGGCGTGCATATGCTCCTACGTGTATTTGTCACCATCCCTGGAAGTATTTAAAAAACGGGTAGATGAGGTGCTTAGGGACATGGTTTAGTGGGCATGGTGTTGTTGGGTTGACGGTTGGACTCGATGATCTTGGAGGTCTCTTCCAACCTTAATGATTCTATGATTCTATTCTATGATTTGTTGTACATGACTAATACCTCTTTCTCAGTTCTTGAAAATCCATTTACAGTCTTACCCTTCTCCCCACCATTTAAAGATTTTCTCACTGCATTACAACCTCAGCTTCATCTGCTTCATCAAACCATGAGGCTGCCCTTTCCTGGACCCACTTTTAGAACTCTTCTGTATTTATTTATTGGGTTTTTTTTCTCTGAGCAACTCCCTTGTGACCACCCACTCACAGTTACAGCTGGGCACAGTGGGGAATTTAAGACCTCAGCTAACAGAGGGGTATGCTGGCAAATTACACTTTGCAAAAACAAAGTGCGAGTTCAGGTGACGGTATCAGCTCAGCTGCTATTAATTTGTGTATCAGCTTTTCCAAAGATGCTTTATTGCTTATGCTGGAAGATAACTGAATAAAGCATCCACATAATGCTGAGGCTACAGAAATATCAAACACAGATCTACAGAAACCATCTGCTCACAATGCAGGATGGATAGCGAATAATGACGGGATTAGACCACTACATACACACAGGTTTCATAAAGGAAAAACACACCCATGACCTTCACCATCTCTTTCCAATTCCCTGGAGACCTTCCAGGGCAGGGAAAGGTGCAGTGTGGTGAAACATGGCCCCTCGGCAGTGCAGGAGTCCCCAGGTGCCTGCAGGGACTGCAAAACACAGCACGGCCATTCACACTCATAGGGTGACAGGGGTTGGTCAGAAATGGGGGGGAGCAGGGGACAACGCAAGCTTCATTTTAATATTAATAGCTATATAAGAGAACTGAAAATGAATTGAACTTAAAGCTGTTTCCTGTATTGTCCATCTTATGGCAAACAGCAATGAAAATAGCTGATTTCTTGAACCACTTCCTTGTTCACACATAGAACCAAGGCTGCTCATTTGCTTTTTTTTTCACTACAGTAAAAAAAGTACATTCTCTGCCACATATGACAGTGCTGTATTATAGCACCATCATTAAGTTTCATTATTAAAGAACAAAATTAAAACAATAAGTAAATGACAATTCCACTAGTTTGGGTGCATACAGGCAGGAGGACGTCAGGAGGCAAGGGACTGGCATGCAGGGCTGGATGAAACTTTCACCATGAAACCTGGAGCACCACACCCATACCAAAGCCCAGCTTCCAGCTGCAGGTGTCCTTACATACCCCAGACCCACCCACATTCACTCATTCTGCCATTGTTGGCTTTACACATCTTGAGATCTGAGATCTGGAGAGACCTTCTTCTTTCCTTGTAGGACACAGCTAGGGAGGACACGGTTTTATTGATCTGGCACAGAGAGCCTGTTTTTGAGTTTCATATTCGTGAGAAGAGAAACCCAGAAGTTGGCATTGTTGTAATATGGGTTGCATGGAGCACCCACCCAGCCAACCCCATCCAACGCCAGTGTCTCAGCAGAACTTGGGTAGGGTCAACAAGAAGTCAATCCAACAATGACTGCGTAGGCTTCATTTATGAATACATACCCATTTTGTAGCTTTTTGTTGGCATCCTTCACCAGCACCTGCAGTGAGATCACTACATGCAAAGCAGCCGCTCCCAGCTACAGCTGTGTCACCTCCACTTGGTGGCAGAACCAAAATGGTTCAGACCAAGAGGCACTGTGTCTACCCCCTGGGCCACAGGAACAGATCAGACCCGGACACAAGCTCAATATGGAAGCTCAGAGGCAATGGCTCATCTCATGTGTGAGGTGAGCTCAAAGACAGCTCAAGCTCTCCCAAAGACAGCTCAAGCTTCAAAGCTTATTGAGCAAGACTAAGGAAGTCTTGAAATCACTGGGCAGAAAAAGCGCTCCACACACCTAGCATCTTTGGAGCCACTGTAGACCTGCACAGCTGGAGA
>NW_008824348.1:66854-116324 GCF_000699105.1 Pygoscelis adeliae
AAACAGAACTCAGACCTGCTGCCAGGATACACGACTTACCCATAGCATTACCTCATGCCATTCAAAAGGAAGAATGCCAAATCGCTATCGCATTGCCTGAGTCACTCATCAATCCTCCTACACAAACAATGCCTAGAATTTGAAGTAGGAAAAATAAAGATAAGAGACCACTGTACCTATTTATGCAAGTTAGAACATTTACTCAGTCATTAAAAATAAGAAAAGAGTTTCTCTAAACTGCTGGTCACAATTAGCCTGGTCAGGCTCAAATTATCTGCCACGACAGTCCTACTTTAACATTAAGTTGCTTCTTGTTAAAACTGCTTTGAACATCTCAGTCCTAACAAATAAAGTTTTCCTCATCATTTTCCTTAATTTCTTTTGCTTGAGTCCCAATTCACAGAGCCCATACAAATAGCATTGAATTGGCAGCTGGGACGAGACAGCACCTTTGAAATTACCTAGAAAACTCCATTCCCGTAACAACAAATTACTTTGCAGTTTGTCCTAGACACAAGAGGTCCAGCTTTAACTGCTTGTTCAGTCCTTCTTCCTCAATTCAAGTGCAAATGCCCCCTCACACACATTTTCTTAAGAAACATGGGCCTTTAATATGTCTTTGGTAAACCAAGAGAGAATCAAATCGGAAAACGTCCATGAAGATACACGAGGAAAAACCAGGCAACTGAGAGGGGAAAGAGATTCTCAGTTTGTGAAAATGATTTACAGCTTCCTTGAAGGCAGGATACTTCATTGATTTATCCCAGTTAAAAATCTGGCTCCATTTTTGAGAAGTATTTTAAATGGTAATGCAGCTATTCAGCATTTATGAATAGGTGTGGAACGCTCAGTCGAGCATGAAAAAGCTAAGTTCCTCCTCCATACACTTGTTAAGATTAGTGTTTATGTAACACTTCAGACACCACAAATAACACTGATTTTGTAATATATAAACCACATGTTGAGCATGCAATTCAGTTTTCCTATTTTTATGCTGCTGGATGTACCCGAAACTGGTTTTTAATGAAATACAGCCTACTTTCACACACATTAGTGATTTTATTTTCTTTTGGGAATAGCAGTAAGTGCTACAAATGCTAGTATCATTTTCACCACCCAGAGTCCTGCATTTCTTTTTAGTCTTTCAGTCTTAGAGGAGGACTCAGATATTCCACATTTTGACAGGTTAGATTTATAGAGCTGCCAGTGGCCTAGGGCACTTCAACATCACCAGAGCGGTACAAGGTAAGCACCCACCGAGGGCTCTGTGTGAATTACTAAGGCTTGGCACGGGTGATAACACACCAGAGAGCTTTTCTGGAGCAGGATTAGCAAAAGCTTGGCTGATTTAATCACCTTGTTACAAGGACCCTCCTTCTGAGGTTCTCCTGTACCAATACAATGGGGGACACGGAAGGATTAATACCACTACTGACCACTTTTGGGGCCCCTGTGCTGAAGGGGGTAGAAGCTCATCGCTCCGTTCGCCCTGATGTCACACAGCGGGCACAGCCATGGTGGCCAGCAGGAGTGCACAGGAGAGGACTGCTGGTACAGTAGAGGCAACATGCTGTCCATTCTCCTTCAATGCGCCTATTCACACCACTGAGAAGTGTAATCTTCTCTTTCATGTGCTGATAGCCATGACCCCACGAACCCTCCCAAATCCACCTTCTCAGAGAGGATATGGATATAACTTCTGCTATGTTTATAGAGAGACAAACCCAGATGGAGATTTTGAAAGCTCCCGTTGGTCTGTTACAGCAAGCTACTTTCCACCCCAGGGGCTTCACAAACCCACACGAGGTTTTAGAATTCCTTGAAACTGTAAACTACACATCCCCATGCTAAAATTGTAACTTCTTCTGACATGCAGAACAGCCATCGGCATCTACTGAAAAGGGGTTTGTCACAGGTTTGAAAGGGCGTTGGCTCATGGAAGTGCCTCACTACTGTTTTTGTAAAGGACACCCCAGGGCCAGGCAGGAAAAGCACTGCAAGATATTTGCATGAATGAAAAAAAAAAAGACATTTCAAGTTGGTTTTGTTCCCAGAAGCACAGCTTTCAATGCACACTGACCTTCAAATCCAGCAGCACACTCAGAGCTAGCACAGAGACAGCAAGCCAAGCTCACGGCGTTTTGGGAAGTATCTGTTTCTGTTTAAAGAGATCTAGTTTCTGCCAGAAGTTACTCACACCAAACCAAACCACTTTCAGTTGACTCCCTCCACTCCTCCCCTTCTCCGGCTTTCAGAGAGTTATCTGGAACAAATTGCACTTGACACACACTTTTCCAATCCATTTCCGAGGTTGGTTTTTCCCTGTTGACCTTCCATTCTGCCTTTGCAAACATCCGTGTATCCTCCTAAAACATACCTTGAACAGAGGATTTTTTTTTTCTTCAAATACTTGTTGCTTAAATTTTCTCCCCAAATTACTTTTGTTCATTGTACATTGAACACAAGTTAATGGTAGAGTGCTAAGCTTCAAGTCTGACCTGGCTGTCAAAAGATGCGATTGACATGAATTTCTCCCTTTATCACACACGAAGTCACAAGACCGCACCTCGAATACTGTGTTCGGTTTTGGGCCCCTCACTACAAGGACATTGAGGTGTTAGAGCGTGTCCAGAAAAGGGCAATGAAGCTGGTGAAGGGTCTGGAGAACAAGTCTTATGAGACACGGCTGAGGGAACTGGGGTTGTTTAGCCTGGAGAAGAGGAGGCTGAGGGGAGACCTCATTGCTCTCTACAACTACCTGAAAGGAGGTTGTAGCGAGGTGGGGGTCGGTCTCTTCTCCCAAGTAACTAGCGATAGGACGAGAGGAAATGGCCTCAAGTTGCGCCAGGGGAGGTTTAGATTGGATGTGAGGAAAAATTTCTGTACTGAAAGAGTGGTTAAACCTTGGAAGAGGCTGCCCAGGGAAGTGGTTGAGTCACCATCCCTGGAAGTATTTAAAAGTCGTATAGATGAGGTGCTTAGGGACATGGTTTAGTGGGCATGGTGGTGTTGAGTTGACGGTTGGACTCGATCTCAGAGGTCTTTTCCAACCTTAATGATTCTATGATTCTAAGATAAGTTTAGGCAAACAACAGATACAAACTCATACAAAACGTGGAGACACAAACATCCTATTGCATCACCTCACCCTCTACCAGACATAGGTAGGAGTGTTTGTTTTCCTGCTGGACACATGCTGCCTGCAGGAAGATGAAGGCCTGCCAGCACACACACTCAGAAAAGCAAATAGGTGAACAAACGATAAATATGCAAGGTTCAGAGCTCTCCCTGTAAGAGTGGTTGGACTATGGCCTGAGATCCCACCTGAACACAGAGCTGACATCCTGGAGGATAGGTAGCAGCAGGGGCCACTTATCTACAGAGGGAATGCATTTCACAGGACTTGGGTGAAAGATGGAGTGTGAAAGCTGGCCTCTACAAGGGCTCTTTCCTTTTCCAGTGGAGATAGTGTGAGAGTGCTGTGTTTGCAACTCTCTAGCTCAATTCCCTGAAAGAAGCCCTCCATACCCAACTCTAGAACAGCAGACAAGTTGTGCATGACATGAGCTGTGCATTACCAACTCCAGGAGACACCAGGAGACACTGTCCAGGAGACACTTTCTGGAGCATTTGCTGGGATCTAAGATATATATGGCCATGCACACAAATTATCTGCTCCAAAATGAAGCCTGATGCTTCTGCACTGTGCCTTGTGTCATCACCTGAAGCAAGTGAACATGTTTCCCTGCCAGGCTGGTACAATTCACAAGTGAAAACAAACATCCACACTGCTGGGCAAGAGCATCAGACTTCATAGTACACAACAGAGAAGAATAAGCCATCTTGCTTGTACTCACACCTTTAGTTGGGTGCGCACACAGAAAACAAAAGGAATATGTGGCTAGGGTGGCTTGTGTTTCTCTCCAAGGAGTGCCAGTATGTATTTGTTTAACCATCACTGTTGATATACTAGTGTCTTGTCAGATCTAGTTCCCACTCAACCACTCTATTCTTCTCAGGGAGGTGAGGAAGGGTGTGTTGACTCAGGTGCATACAATTTGAATTTGAGACTTTACTCCTTTTTTTCTTTAGTGAAAGCAAAACAAAAAAAACCCCACACAGTTTTGTCAGCCCAGACAATGAAATCCAATGTTCCTCTGCCAGTAACATACTGTCATTGCTTTTACATTGCCCAAATATTTCCTTGTCCAACCATGAGCCCCTGACAGCTGGACTTACCTCACCTCCTATGGGCTCTAGTCTTACCCAGTAACCTCTCCACACCCATGCCGCTGGCTCTCTAGTACACCTAAACGCAAAGGGGAAGAAACGGTTTCCAGCTGGAGTGACAGATCAAGACCAATCTTTGCTCTGTATTGCATGTTAATACATTTAAAACTAGACTCTTTTGTAAGATGGGTATATTTAGTGTGGAGGAAAAAAAACCCTTTCACTTCCTCATATCTTAACAACACGAATCAGTTTCTACTGCCTTGTCTAAATAAATTATAATATTTGATTATCACAAGTCTTATTGAAGGTTGAGATTTTCTCCAGAAACTCTCTCTGGTTTTGGAATTCTAGGTCTTTAAAGCTATTTTTTAAATCTGGATTAGCTAGGTTTTCAAAATGGCAGGCAAGGACCGATACATGCTCCCAAGAGCCCACACTTAGAAATAAGATACCTTGACAGTGTTTATCTACCAATCCACTGTCACACTAAAATATACTTTTTGCCAATTAATCAGCACAGCTGCAGAAATAGGTAGAATACTGGATAATGCAAAATTTAAACTTGAAGTCAAGACAATTCAGGGGTGATGCCTCTCTGAAATTAAGGTAGATTTCCCATCACCTTCCAGTATTTCCCTTTCATTCCCTTTCCTTTCCCCTTCCCTTTCAGTACTTCAAAGACTGTAGTTTCTGTGACTGCTATAGATTAGTTTATTCTGCAGGGAGGAGTTATGAAGTTACAGCTAAGGAAGAATATTTCTAAGCAATATTCAGAAACAGAAATAACACCACAATCAAGAGGAGAGATCTTTCCTACATCAAAACCTAAAATAATCCCTCCATTCTCCTCCTCCCCAGACTTGCTGACCTTCCCCCACACCCTTCCCATATCATTATGGAACACCTTTCTCAGTACTTAGCCCTTCAGTGGCTAACTGGAAAGAGCAGTGTTGCTTTCTTCCCGCTTTCCACATGGATAGAAAGCTCTTCACACTGTGGAAACAGTTAGAGACTGCAGGAGGGATAAGGCTTTTGTTACAGCCTAGCTATTAGTGCCCACTAACTTAAACTCGGCTTTTCTAAATACCAGACTTGTCGTCACTTGCAATTTATGTTAGATTTGGATCTATGCAGCCAAAAAGAGGAAAAAAAGGAGGGTTAACACTGGTCTATTTTAAGCTCTGTCATAATTCCTGTAAAACTCTGGTTAGATTACAAACGAATCACGTTGGATCTAGCTAAAACTGTTAGCATAATGTTTGAAATTTCATGCCCAGTGCAACACTATTGCCCGTAAGTAACTGAGGGCTCTGAAAGACCCTGGGGAGCCTGTTTGATGTTTTGTCTTCTTGCAGGAGCACTGCAGAGGAGAAGGTGGTTTGGGGTATCCCCAGTTGAACAGCAGGCAGACTGTGCTTGCTTCCCAGGGCTGTGCTTGCTCCCCTGCAGCAAGGCACCATCCATCCATTACACGGCCCAAGCCAAGGAGGGTGGCTGGTCCAGTCACCCCAGTAGGAGAGGTGGGGGAAAATAAAATTGTGAGAAATAACAAATGAGACAGCCTAGGAAAAAAGGCAGAAGCTATTTGAATCCCAACTAAACACATACTAAGAAGGCAACTCACTCTGGCAGACAACCCCTTGATCCAAGGGCCAGAGGTAGGACTGTTACAAACTAAGAGTGGAGATGGAGAGAGGTTTGCTATGGCTCTCCTGAACAACCTCTGCTGACTTTTCCTCCGTAACCTCTCTCCTTCCCTAACAGTGAAAATGAATGCTTAACAAGACACAACTGTGCATGGGCTTCATCTCATTCTTGTCCTAGTGCCCCTGAGCAGTAGTGTAAGGACCTGAATTTTTTAACATATATATGTATGACATGACATACTATTTGTAAACACTGACAGATCCAATCCATCCCAACAGATGGGCATGCAGAAAGCCAGCCTCAGAGCTGCAGGAAGAGATCCACAGCGGCCCTCTCACCAAGATGGGGCAAGAGCCAAGGGCTTACTGAAACGAGCAGGTGAGCAGCTCCCCTCCCAGATCTGCCTGCACTGGTGCAAGGCAGGTGCAAGCCCCCAGGGCCACAGAGCAGCGACATTTACACTGGTTTCACCAAGGCAAGAATGGGCCAATGACTTCACAGGATTTATTCAAAACAGAAAAAGCTTTCTTTACAGACATCATTAAACACATCAGTACGGAAGAGGACAGGGAAAGTGTTTTCACCGACGTACGGAGATTGCAGAGCTTCTACTTCCACCATGCCACTATGGGAGAGTCCTCTCAAGCAGGGAAAAGCTGCCCTCCTCAATTCTGCCTGTGTTTCAGCATGAGGTGCAGAGCACACTCTCCCTCCCCACTGCTCATGGAGTACGGGGATAATGCATCTGCTCCCCACCTATTCAGAAAGCACACAGCAACTGAGAGATCACCTCGGTTAGCCTGCAGAGAACTGGAACTCATCTGGCCAGCAGCTACATGGCATTTCTGTTACCAGAGACGAGCCAGCAAATAATTTGCCAATAATTGCAAAGGTAGACCAGCAGAGAGCTGGAAAGAGGTACCAACTTCCAGTGAGTTCTCCCATTTGTGCCTTGGAGCATCTTCCCTAAAACGTTTTTGAAATAAGGCTTCTTCTGTACCAAGCACAGCACTGTACTGGAGAAGTAAATGTTCACTAAAATTTATTTTAAGCAATTAAAAAAAAAGTAAAGATTAAAGTCTTGCAAGAATCACTGAATTGTGAATTGCCTCCCTCTTCCTTTGTCAAAAATGCCACCTGAATGATTTCAGAAGTCTCACAATTTGAAAGGAAGTTGCCATGGTTATTTTACGAACTGTTTATAAAATCAAATATTTTGGACTAAGAGTTTAGCTTATCAGTACACAGCTTTGACAGTGTTTCCATAAATCAGCCCTGCTCCAAAGAACTCCTAGGACTATGGGAACGAGTTTTAAATGATTTTTCTTGTTTCTCAATGGACCAGGTTTTTGGTTGTCATAACTCCTTCAAAGCAAACCGAACTATATTCAGCATTTGATCCTGACTTGTGCAATCTCTGCTTAGGAAGCCTCTCCTGCATCTCCCGTACACCATCATCGGTTGAGATGAAGACAGAGATATCCACCTGCTGCATGAGCCTGGCTCCACCAGGAGTAAATTTATTGCAGTGGCTCATGCAGATACCATGTGGATGTACCGCAATGTATTAACACCACCTTACAGTTGGGAGAAGTTAGGCAATGAGGTCCTAAGAGCAAGTGTTGCAACACGGAAGAGCTGTCAAAACACACCAGTGCTTAGACGTAATAAATCTGACAACCCTGATTTAAAAAGTGCTTTGACAGTCAAGAAAAATTCCTAAGCACACTAAAAACTGATCTGCTAGCAATGCACGTTTCGGAAGCCAGGCAAAGTAACTTTCCCGTGAGTATAGATGTCCTCATCTGTGCCCCGGTTTATATGCTTCACCAAGTTTTTCTCAAACAGGAGGGGGTGGTAAGCTCCCATGGTACAGGCACGGTCGTGAAACTTCTGGTAATAGTGGCAAATGTCCGTCTGCCGTTTGGAAGGGAGAAATTCATACACGTGCACTTCATCACAGAGCGTCATCATGATCATGATGCCTAGGGAGGTAAAGAAAGCAGACATCCCCATGTCAAACCAGAGAATCGATTAAACAGTCCAGTGAGACAGGCAGTCAGCAAGGAGTATCCAGCTCCAAGGGGAAGGGTTTCCTTTCTGAACATTCAGACAAGATGGGGAGAAAACAAGTCTGGCCAGGTGGGACTGTTTTCTGAAGCCTTCTCTTGCAAAGCCTATGATTGACTTGATTACAGCAGATTGTTTACAGTGCCGGCCATGCCAAAAGGCCAATTTTTAAGAGCACTACCATGCTCTGCGACCTTCGTGGAAACTTTGGCATCTGCCAACCATGCACTACAATTAGCTGATCCAAACAGCCCATCTCAAACCTGCTTGGGTAAGCAGTGATGAGACCTTCACCTTTTCCCCACCTGCCTCCTTTGAATGCAGGGGATATGAAAGCAACTGTGCTTGGGAGATAGATGGCTCACCAAGACCAAGCAGCCTCTGCTCTTCAGGCTCACCCAGCTCCCCTGCAGCAGAGCAGTGCTGCCCTCCTGTGTCTTCTGACAGGCACACGAACCACTTGAGGACATTCACGCCAGTGCTGGGCACAGACCTGTCAACTTTCTGGCCAGATCAGAAGTAAGCCATAGTTATTGGCTACTTTTCTTCCAAGTGCAAGAAATAGCAAGAATATACTAGGGAAATAGAACCGATGTATAATACCACAGAAAATTCATGCACTGAGACATCAGGGACCATGCATGATCAGAGGAACACAGTTTACAAGACATTACAAGAACCCATCCATGAAACCACTTGTTCAACTAAGGTGCATTTTAAACACGTTTTCATCCACCTTTTCAAATGCCAATTTTCATTCATGCTTAGGCCTTCCAGGAAACCCAGAGCTGCAAACTGGAACTCGTCTGTGCCTCTGAGTCTGGCGAGGTGACTTGTTTTACAAAGCAGGTAACTTGGCCCAAAGTTAAGTCACAGAGGAATCTGCTGTCTGACATGGCCCAGTGCCTGCCTTCAAGCCCTTAACTCCAGTTAACAACAATTTTTCTGCTGAAGTCATTGACCATGCTGTTACACAATTGTTCTGCACATATCCCAGCAATGATGTAATAGGTGCTGGGCAAGAGCAAGGTTACGGAAGAAAACTAGATATTTGACTGGCAAAAATAAGAAGTTACTCTGTTTACACAGAGGTAGAAGAGTACCTGTGCACCAGCACCAATGGGAGCAGAGATGGGTGCAGAGGAGGGGCTGAAGCACAGCAGTTGGACATCCACGTGGCAAACAAGACCATATGTCTATGCTGTGATTTCAAATACATGTGAACTTCCTGAGAAGTTCACTCCTTTTTATTCAGCTGGTCATGAGATCTGCTCTCTAACAAGAAGGAAAAGCTTTGCAACAAGCAGAATGTAAAATGAGCCCCTTTGCCGAGAGGCTGGATTTAGCATGCTGACAAACAAGACATCAGCATGCTGAATAAGGGTGAATACCACAGAACTTCTCAGGGCAACTATTCCATCTGACCAGCCCCAGCCCCCCAATAAGTCTTTAGCTATATTTTTCCATATATATATTTTTCCATATTTATACATGGAAAGCATAAACAG
Organism: Pygoscelis adeliae; assembly: GCF_000699105.1. Lineage (NCBI taxonomy): Eukaryota > Metazoa > Chordata > Aves > Sphenisciformes > Spheniscidae > Pygoscelis > Pygoscelis adeliae. Next base: position 76,313 of record NW_008824348.1, read on the forward strand.
GAAAACACTAAGTTTTCATCCGCAGTAACCAGATTTATTTGCCTGACAAGATCTGAGTCCGCAGGAGCCATATCCTTCCTCTCGCACCCCATGGGAACTGCTCTGGCACTAGAAGCTAGAAATCCTAGAGACCATCTTGATATTGCAATCTGCTCTCCTGTTTCCACGTGGAACCAGGCCATGTTTCTAACTGCTGTTTCAGACGGCTGCTGCAAACCACTTACTTTAACACAACTGAGCTGCTACTTTAAAGACAGTAAGCTTAAATTTTGGCATAAGACAAACACTGTAAAAGCAACTCTGATAAGCACCATAAATCTGTAGTTGCCTTTGAAAAAAGGCATCCTGGAGAGTTCCTGCCTGCAAACTGAACTAGAAGTTTAGGGGGCAATTATCTTACCAAGCATTCCTGACGATGGTGGATTAGGCTGAATATGCTCCAGGGAATTCTCCTGCAGAATATCCCAGAGTTGCCACAGCATTTTTGGATTCAGGATATAGAAGGGCTGCTCTGGATGAGTACTACGATAGGACTTATAGCTTTCAAAAAAGTTGTAGTCTGGTTTTCTGTACCACTGCAAAACAGAAACAAGAAGTCAGACTTTTTATTTCTAGCCAACTCGTTCCCATAATCAACAGGAAACGAGGATGAGTAAACCTGCTGCTGCCAGGGGGAAAAGGTCCTGCTATACCTACACACACACACTCGCTGTCCCCCACCACCTCATCTGCCCCTCGAGTCACTGTGGTGACTTGACTCAGTGAACAGAGCAGGGAAAACCCAAATCTCAGTGAAGGACCATGAAATGAGATCAGCATCTTGTATAATTTCATTCTGCACCGCCCAACACCAGGTGATGTTGAGAACTCTGCCTTAAATGTGACAGACCACGACCCCTCTCCACGCTGGACTACAAGGCATCCTATTCTGCAGGCAAGTGTCCCCAGCACAGCCTCCTAAACTAGGCTGAGCTGATTTGCATCCTAAAACTTCCCTTTTCAGTAAAAACACTTAGGAAGGGTTTATGTTTTCTTGAAGTCATTTTGAGATTTTTTTCCTATGCTAAAAATATCCCATCCTGGTTTTACTGACTCTTAAACATGCAGTAAATACACCCTCATGTCTCCTGGTTGTGTGGGACTAGACACAAGAATAAGCATCAGTGAGAAAATAGGAAATGCAGTCCAGAGAAAGTAACGCAAAGACCTCTCAGTTGCAAAGCTTAAAGTAAAGGTAAAGAATGGACTATTCACTCCTACCTGCTTTCATCCTGAGCCTCCAAAGCTCATCACTTATCAAATAACGCCCTTTTGTACTCAAAATGAAAAGTGAATGCTAGAGGGATTGCAACACCCACAAGTGAAAGTCTAGCTGACACAGAGAGGAGACATTTGCTAAGATCTTCGGAGAGTTTCCCAATCCGTTCATAATGCATCAAGTATATTTCATGTCTGACTGGTGCTTGAAATATCCAAGCATCAACCATCAATAAATCTTAGAGCAACTGTCAGAAAGAGGAGATCATCTTCTGACAAGATGACACCTGCTGCAGCCAGTAGTGATCTCCTCCCTGCAGCATCAGCCCATGGGAAAGTAAAGGTGGTGACCCGTTAACACTTGGCCTGAGGCCCTTCACAGAGATCAGGAACAGGCAAGTGTTTCCCTAGGAGCACCCATGCATGGGATACTCTCAGAAGTACATACAGATATATCCATGATAACGAAGAGGTAAACAAGAATGGCCTTAAAATGAGTGATTGCCCACATTAGGAGGAAGCGGGTTAACAGATGCACTTCAAAGCACATGAATCTGATTTTATTTACAGAAAACTCAGCCTTACCTCATTAATTTCTGCATGATATGGTGCTGGATCCCAGACAATCAAGATTCCAGTGTTATACAGCGCTTCCCTCAGGAACTGCTGCTCCTCAACAGTTACAAGCTTGAATAACAACAAATACAATAATAGACAGTGTGCTGTCAGAATTAGCAAGCAGCCAAGCAATAAAACATACCTGAATACAGCCACAGCCACCCCACTGCCGGTTACTGAGCATGCCCCACTGCATGCAGGCAAGGACACAACACCCAGTGATGCCCTTCCAACACCCACTCCAGTCCTATCTAGCAGCACAGGATTTAGTGGAGAGTCACAAGAAAAACTGCCATTACACTTTACAAGGTTTTCTCTATCCATCCTCAATGATAAAATAAGGACAGGACCCGCAGAGTGCCCAGACTTGTATGATGGATACCATCACTACAACTACCAGAAGTAGGTGGGAACATCAGTTGCTGCCACCAGTCACCAGGACAGTCCAGGAGGAGCCAAATGCAAACACACTGTTGGCTTTATCAAGAACCTTCATTTGAACAAAAAAAGTCTGCACATGGGTGCTTTCTCCTGAACAGCACGAACTCAGGCAGCCAGGGCTCAGCACTGGGCCTGTGAGAGCACCAGTGCAAGAGACAAGACCATGGCACCCAGCTGACCCTTGCACTCTCCAGAGCAGGGTGATGCAACTTGGGCAAGGGAGGTTTGAATCTTGTGATAGCAGCAATGAGAAGGAAAGCACCACAACAGCAAAGCACACGGGCTAGAGACAGTATCAGTAGAGAGAAACTGCTCCACCAGAGGCTTTGCCACATGAACAAAACCAGGTAGTTCAGAGAAGTTGCCCTCTACAGTCTGGACACAACCACCACAGCTCATGACACCTGAGGGCAACCCAGGTCTGCAGCAAAAAGCAGTCAGAATCAAATGAGACAGGGACTGATCTCCTGTCCTCCCCACCCAAAGGCATAACCCGTACAGGCACAGCTTGTAAGCATCTGCTGAAGAAAAGCATCATCATAAAAATCAGCTCCCATTTGTCCTGATTTTCTCCACAGATCTAATTAAGAGCTAGCCAATTTATCTTTGAGTATCCTGGCTGCCCCCAGCAGCAGGCTGCCTTCCGGGCTGTCCCCATAACCAGAGCACAAGGATGCTCTGGCCAGCCCAGATGTGAATTATTCCAAAAGCAAAAAAGGGTTTCCTCGCATCTGTTCTTAACTCTGTGGGATCAGACTTTGGCCTTGACCACATGTACTGCCTGGTTTCATTTCCTTACAGTAGCTAAAATATCTAGGCCACTTGTTAGCTGGAGCGTGCAACGCTGCAGGTGTGAACTTCTGCCTCTGGTCTGTGGACACCAGAGGCAGAGGCAAGGAGAGGGCACGGCAGCTGGCACCAGCCATTCCCTTAGCCAGGTATGAGTGGGATGGAGGAGACAGGACAAGAATAGGGCAAGGAACACGGGCACTTTATTTTCATTTCATTGTTTCTATTTAAAGGCTAGAAATCTTTCAGGAACTTTTCTGATGTGAAACACATGAAAGGAGGACTCGAGAGAGATCGAGCATCAGAGAAAGCAAAGGTCAGCCAAGCTAAGCCACGTGAGTTGGCGGAGGCACACAAACCCCTAGAGAGCTGTGACAGGCACAAAAGCAAAGGGATAAGAAATGAGCAGGGGAGCACCTCCACTGCCACAAGGTGTTTGCTGTTTCCTTCCCCACACCACAGAGCTGGTCCTTGGCACTACCAGTTATCTATCAGTCACTTAACCTGTTTGCTGGAGGAATCTGGCTCCCCAGATACCTTTAGTGCCTATTTGTTCTGATTAATAGCGACTGATTCTTTCCAAGCAGTTAAATTCATTTAAATTGCTACATGACTTATTTGTCTCGCATAGCTTTTTGATCCTAATTAGTTAACTGATCTATTGATGTCCTAGTTAACTTGTTCTTTAGCCAATTCACTGTTCAGCAAGTATCTTGCTAATAGAGCCCCTATCCTCCTGGTACGTTTACTGACCATATCAAAATGAGTTCCTTCTCTCCAGCTACCGCAGTCAATGTCCTGTAATCTAAACATGCTCCCCTTTCCCATCACAATCTTACTCCATTCCACTGGTGAGCTATCTCCTTTCCCTGCCTCCCTGCAGACTCATTAGCGCCAATAACAGCAAACAGCCAAAGCAGAGAGTGCTCTCTATGACAGCGAGAAGCCAGCCAAGGAAAACTGTAAACAAGGGCTGGGAGGACTCTAGTCCTCGGTCAGCTCTGCAGAAAGGAGTTATGTCCTACAGAATGACATTGGCACTCCTCCTGTACACTCTTCAGCCCTTATTTTTGCAAGATGCAAGCGCCTTCCCAGGGCAAATCAATGCCTTGCATAAGACTGCAGGAAAACATGCCATTAAAGGAAGTGGTACTGATGAACCAGTGAAGGTCTAACAAAATAAGCAAGGCAATGTTAAAGAATATCTTTCTTTAGAACAACTACCGAGCTTGTGGACCTACCAGCCTATCCTCAGATCTGAGGATCCCAAATTTCCTCCCCCCCCCAAATCAGTATGAATCTATTAACCTTTCCCTATGCACACAGATGTACAAGATACCCCACTCTACTGTCAAAATCATCCACTCCTAGATATGTGCTAGAGACTGGTCACCAAATTACAGAAAAATATCTTCAAACAGTTATTCAGCAACTTAGGGCCACTGGCCACAGATGTCAAAGGGATACTACTCAATACAGACTAGTTCTGACAGATTAGATTCAGGAGATCCTGTTTCCTTTATTTTGGGAATAGATTGAGGATTGATCAATAGTAAGAGCCAAAACAAGAGCAGCCAAGCAACAATCCCATCCCTGCTCCCAGCAACCACTTACAACATAAGAAAAGACAAACCCAGAACAAGAACAAATTACAGCTTGTCCAGCCAGTACCTTATGCCTGCAAGCAGCTGAAAACAAAATGCAATCAGGCAACCCCACTAACAAGAAGGTTAAAATGATGTCACCATGACTAGAACAGCACTGAACCATTAAATGTGCAAATAAAAACACAGAAGAAAACCAGGCTCCCAATCCAGTTATCCCTGAAGATAACAGGGACTGCAATTAGAGCTGTTCAGTTTAGAAACTCCAGAAGAGCGCCTCCTGCACTACTCACATGGAGAGCATCTTTTGCGCTGTTTAGCAGCTAGATCAACGCTGCATTTTGAATTAACTTTAGCCTCAAAAACTGCAAGTTTTGCTCTCCCTGTAAATTGAAGCTTTCCAAGCTGGTGTCTCCATTCAGAGAGGATGGTGGCAGATGAAAAGTGTCACCCACGGGTGCAGGCTGATCTGCATGGAGAACAGAAGCACTGTAACGACATGGCTGTAACTACACTTAGTCCAAAATAAGTGCATCCACACAGAGAGTTATTACTGCTATATTACAGCTCTACAGTCATACCCTCCTCCCTGTGCAGATAACCCTGGTATCACACAGGTCACGTACATGGTTTTGCTGGTAAATGACTTCGTATCACAGTAAGTTTTGCAATGAGCACATCCTCCAGAGAATGTTTTAAGTGACAACACCTATCTGACATCATAAAAATACATACAAAAGGGAAAGATAAAAAAATGGAGAGGTCAAACAGGGCAGAGGAAGGAGGATGTCAGCAGCCAGATGTCTGCTAAAACCAGATTGGTTCAGAAAGGACAAACTGTCCCACATCTGACTGGTGGTTTAACGCAGGGGAATTGAGATGCAGCAAGCAGCAGAACAGAGCATGGTAGCAAGGGGAGAAGGCGAGACCCAAGAGCAGAAAGAGGTAGCAACAGCTTTTGCACAAGTAGCAAGAACATACTTCAAAAGACACACAAAATGAACTAGGGAAACTGGTTACAAGCTAGCTCCACATCTTGCCTTTGAAGAGGATGGCCAAGCTCCTGCTGCTGCTTTGAGAAACTTCAAACCTTGTTACACAGCAGCACCCTGGACCCCTCACACAGGAGCAGATGAGAAAACTCCAGGCCTATAAATCTTAGCTTTGAGGTGAGGAAAGGAAACTGCATTTTTGGTTCTGGAGTACAAAAGCTACACTTCAGTCCCCCATCTTTCCCCCTCAGTCTTCATGTGCCTACAGCCTCCTCCCACTCTTCCTGGGTGAGGAGGTGCTCATACTATGCTGCAATGCCACACCAGGTCTTTCATCCAATGACTCTTGGCCCATTTGGTACTTTACTGTCCCACTCCATTCCCTCACCAGCACACACTACTGTGATTTCCTCTTCTCTCTGCCTGTCTACACTTGAAAATTTCTCCCCCCGAAATGGGCAAAGATGAAGGCTAGCAGCTGTATGGAAGTAGGGTGCAAATACTCTGAGATGTACCTAGAGCAGCAACGTTCTCTGTTGTGAGTCTCACTCTGCTCCTGAATGGGTGGCATACTAACCCGGCTAATGTATTGCTAGACATGGTCGTAATCACTGAGGGTCTGCTTCAAAGCCTATTGAAGTCCAAAGAAAATTAGCAGAGGGACAGCCTCATATCTAGAAAGAGCTCTCAAAGAGTCAGGGAAAATTTAAGTCAGTAAGCAATGCCTTACATTAAAGGTACTTTCTGCTGTGCTCTGCAATGAGGTCCTGGACCCTCCGACTCAGCCACCAGAGTCCATACCCTCTCCTGGCTGCATGCAGGCTACAGCTTTAAAGGCGGGTCCTTTGCCAATTGTCTTCAGCCATTTAACAGCCCTGGTTAATGTGTTACCTACAGAGTCTGCAGCATCGCTCGGTAGAAAAGAAGTATTATTCTTTTATTAAAAGCCAAATAAACTTTCTTCATTCTTCATACCCACCTCTGGGGCAGGCACAGCTCGTCTCTTGGCACACATCGGTTTGCAGAGCAGCATTAGCCGAGCTGCGGTGCCATTCCTGCCTCATGCTCCCAAAGCACAGCAGCAAGCATGCTGGCCTTCCTGTACTAACAAACAGGCTTTGAGCCAAGCCAAAAACCAAATTACCTTGTGCCTGCTGTAAATTGCAAGCAGGCTACTGCAGGTTCACTAGCACGTGCTAGTTTAACTGCACTAACCTCAGATTTACCAACTGTCATTTGTTACAAGGAAGGACATTCCCGTTCTACGGCCATCTGCTAGGGACAGGAGAAATCAGATGGAAAGCCCTATTCTCCCCAACTTCATTTTAAAGACCTCCCAGCAGCAGATGAACCCAGAAGCCCCGTAGATGATGTTATTTCAGGCTGCCGCTCAGTTCCCAGGCAGCACAGGGGAAGTACACAGCTTTGCCATGCTTGGCCCATTTGGCACACATTCGTCAGACTTACCTGGGAGTTCACAAGACGAATTGTTGTCTTTTGCCCCACATCATCTTGAAACCCCTTGACAGGAGCCCCATTGAATCGCAAGACGGCATCGTGGCTGTCTGAAAGCAGAACAGAGTGAAAACCTGTGAGCTGACAACTGGTTTTTGAATGATAGAAGAGACATGTAATAGGTTATTCACCTGCATTTCTAATACAATCTGGCTAGTCCCTGGCTTTCCACGTAACAACTAGAAGTACCAAGCCAGATTCTGTGGAAGAAGTTGTTACTCTAACTTCATGATCAATACACTTTTAAAAATTCACTTTTTTAAACTACAGTCCACTGGCAGGCTGAGAGACCAGCCCTAGCATTTTCTCTGCACGGAGGACTGCAGCACCTCCCTCCCTCTCCTTCCTTCCAAACACTTCACCAGGAGATAGACCGATATAGAATTAATTTACAATGTGGCTAGCTGCAAACTAAGGAACTAGGAAATAATGGCAAGCCAGCGTCCTCTCTTGCAGCCTGGAGGTTGACCAGTCTGAGAAACATGTATAATAACCGCAGTGGAAAATGAAGCTGGCTTCAGCCTGCCAGCATACCTCCCACATTACAGAAATAAAACCACTGCTGTGCATTTAGCAGGCACGGCTTGTTACACGCCTTGGGATTCACTGCATTTTCCTCTGCTGGCATCATCTCTTAAGATAGCACAGCATTCCTCCAGCACCCTCCTCTGCCTTGGCACAGCCAGCCAGGCTGCCATAATGCCACGGAGCCAGGCTGCTGCTGTGGCACAGAGAGTGTACATGCCCATCACCCTGGCACCCTAGCTTCTCCATACCTACTGGCTAGATTTGGATAGGAAACCTTTTATGTGATCAGAGGTGTTCAGCTGCAGGAGCAGCTTCCCTGCCTTAGCGCCAAGGCCACATGACCACAGCTCACACCAGCTACAGCTGGGTCTGCGGGGAATTGCCAAGTCCCCAGTCAGGCCAGAAGGGCTCGCCTGGTCCAGAACTGGGTCTTTTTGAGATAATTTTCTTGAAAACAGGGGTGTTCTCACAAGCAATGCTGGAGGATCAGTAATCACTGACAGCAAAGACTAGTTTCTCAGCTACTTTCTTCTCATAGACAAGTGGATCTTGTTTAGAGCCCTTCCAAAGCAACACACAAAACCTGGAAAGGTGATGTTTCCGAAAAAAACGAGTCCACACTGAGAAGCAGCTCTGTAGTTAACACTACAGTCCCTTAACTCCACATCCTACCTCACATCAATGGAGTACAGGGTTATAATTTCCCCATATAACTTCAGCCAGACACCAAGCGTTATTACGCCCTAAATTTGCATTTAAAAAGGGTGTTTAACGACTGCACAGGCAGAGTAGCTGGCTCTCTGCAGCACTCTGTTTCCAGGTGGTTGTGCTGCACTCAGTATTTCCCATATCAGACTTTTTCACTGGCAATTCATAACCTCCAATAACACCAAGAGCCCAGTAAGAGAAGAGCTGCTTGTTTACAAGCTTCTCCCCGTTCTGCTCTGCCAGCCTCCCTTACATTGACTAATTGCTCATTTGATATCTTAACGTAATTACACAGAACAAATATTTCCTGACCATTTAAGGAATAATAATTCAGCAATCTGTTGTGCTCATCTATGCAAATGTTTCATTTTAAGCCTGTCAGATGTAGTCCATTTTTGGCACTGTCCTCCAACAAAACCACGGCTTTTCCTACATGGAAATACGTCAGGTCAAAACTGGAAAAAATCATACATAAAAACACCTAATACTTCCGAATCCTTCGATATTCACCCTGCCCAGCTCAAGGCGGCAAGTGCCCAAAACTCTGCAGGATCACTAGCACAGATGACTGCTTGAGCAGAAAGGTTAAAGTCTGTGATCCAGGTGCAAGGAACGCAAGCCAGGGACACCAGCAGGAGTTAACAGCATTTGCCTCAGGCACATTACACAGTGACCTGTCCAGCATCCATCCCTTGTGATCTGGAACGAGCTGGTGCTTCAGCTTCGGGGACAGGCTCAAAGACCTGCCATAGGAACAACAGAAATGGCTTTCCACGTCTGACATCCTCTCAGCTGTGCCGCAGCCAGAGCACAGCCCATTGCACACCTTGGCTGCTCCGATACTGAATGCAGCGTTTGCATGGACTGCATTACAACACACCATAAACACCATCCTCAGCTCTTGAGAGGGTCCCCTTACGGAAGAATGAGCAGTTTTATCAGTATGCTGGAGTCTAACAAAGACACCCTTGGGCACAAGCCAGCTGTGTCAGAGGAGAGTGTTCAACAGAAGGTCACTTCTGTGGAAACCTTTAGCTACTGAACTTCAAGAGACACCTAAATAAGCCAAGACAGGTACTCAAGGGAAGCCAGTTCTGACTTCTAAGCCTTGACCTACCTGGCCTCAAACACTCGTAAGAGGCAGAAACAATTACATCAACCAACTCTCACCTGTAATTTTTACCAGGAGGCAATGCTATCCTGGTTAATAACCACCACTACTACCTTTTTCATCACATCTTTCATAACATTTTAACACACTTCAAACTGTTCAACTTCACCTGCCCCGTGGAGCACACATGAGTTTGGGGGCGAACTTTTGAGCAACTACCAGAAGAAAACCCTGACCTTCCCACAAGCATCTGGGGACTATGATTCTGAAGGCTTTGCCCAGGTCATTCATGAATAAAGTATTAAAGGGCTATCGACTTGTTTCAGAGGATGAAGGCTACTTCCCGCTTAGTGCAGCCCAAGAGGACCTGATCCAACAGACAACTTAGGGACACACCGAAGTCTGCAAACAATTTCCACCAGAGAGTACACCCATAGGCTTTAAAACTTCTGCAGTGAAGCTGCAGTTCAGCAAAGTGTGAATCTTAATTAATTGTTGTTTGAGGCTCAGTTAAGAAAGCTGAGGGAACTGCAAGCACAGGAGAATCTTCTGCCAGGCACAGGAAAATCTTCTGCCAGGCACAAAATCCTGAGTTGATGGCTGAAGAGTTGGTTTCCCCTGCATGCTGCTTGCTTAAAGACACAAAATGCTTTGGTATCAAAACCTTCTGCTTCTTTATAATCCACAGTACAAGACCCATGTTTCAGCATTTACTAATTAATGCATTAACCTCAGATAAATATGGTCAGATAAGACTTTCCAAAGCATCACCAAACTTAATCTAAAGAAGAGATAAAATAAAGCCCTGTAAAGTTTTTCCATGGTCTCTGGGCCACTCAAACTCAGCCACTGCCTTATGGTTCAGAATGAAGCAGTGCCACTTTTGGAAAGCCATAAGCAAGAATTACAGTGCATTGAGGTTGGAAGGGACCTCTGAAGATTGTCTGCATCTAGCCCCTCTTCTCAACACTAGGTCAACTAGAGCAGATTGCTCAGGGCTTTGCCCAGCGGGGTTTTTTTCCCCTTTAGTGTTTTCTTTTACTTCTCTGAAGAAGTCTTTCTGAATAAAAAAGTTTTGACCATTGACTGTGGAATGAGCACGCTGGCATTACGCAACCCATCACAAGTCCTCTTAAGAAACAAACACTTGTGGAATCAAGACCTCTCCCTGGTACCCAGTGTTAGTACTACCCTCTGATGATGCCAACACGATCACAAAAATTGGAAAGATTAGCTGGAATAGAACTACCTACACATAAGTCATGTCCTCTCAGCTCAACCCAACCCCTTCCACTCCCTTGGGGCTTGCCCATTTTGGTCTGCCCAAGGTCTAAGGCTCACAGGCACTGTGATCTAGGGCATCATAAGGCAGCCTACACTGTGCAGTGTGTACACTCAGAGAGGACGGGAGTGTCTGATCATTACTTCCATCTCCTCCTAGGCTGTAATGTTCACTAACTTTAGAAGAAGTTTAAGGATAATATTTCAACTTATTTTTAACACCTTTGTGACCACAGCAGAGACTTACTGGTAAGAGTGTGACAGTAGGTTTCTTCTATTCAGTGTAAGTTATAAAACAATGTTACTTGAATTCATGTGAATAGAAAGATACCAACCTATCTCTTGTCCCAAATGAGATGATTTCAGAGACCCTGCTGAGGACACAACAGCACAGCGACCCAGGCGGCCCACCGTTTCATTGAGGCTTTTCCCTGGTAGGTATTGCTGCCATTCAGAGGTATCAAAAGGACCATCCGATCCCTGTATCACGGTCACGTTCACCCTGTCCCGTAGCTGGCAGAGCAGCTTCTCTGGGCTGAGTTTAACAGCGTTCCTCTTTCCGTTGTAAGTCACATTGTACTTGTTCATGGACAGGTAGTTTCTTCTGACCTTCTGCAGCCTGGGTATGAGATTTCTGGATGAACTGTCCTTATCCCATACTTTCACAGCATCTGCTTTCTTGGACTTTTCGGCTGTTCCAGAGGTGCTGCCTTTTACTTTGTTGTAGTTACTAAACCAGGTTTTAGGTATCTGGCCCAATTCACCGGCTGCTTCTTGGAAAAGGCCCTGTGATTTAAGTGCGTTCCATTTTTCCAAAGTCCTGTCAACATGCAAATCATCACTCTTGGTCTTGAAAGGAACATAGTAGCTTCTCGTCTCTCTCCACAGGCAAACTGTCAGAGCTACCAGTATCACCACAAGAACACACATTAACTTTTTCAATACATTGATGTGAACCATAGTGTACGGTGCATCCAAATGGGACACTGAACTGGGCAGGAAGCTGGCCCTGGGAGAGAGGAACACACCTCAGTCAGGGCTGCATGCACAGGCATGCATATATATAAATATCAGCATGTGGGCAATGGGAGGGGAGAGGGAGGACAGAGGGGCAATTTTAAAATTTCAGGTCGTTTAAAGATCTCATTTCAAAGTCCACCACCTCAAACATCACACGGATAGACTTGAGCTGGCTATTAGCCATCGCATGCTATCTAACAGTGATCTAAGGCCACTGCCACTCAAACCATTCTTCTATTCCCTTCCACAAGTGACAGTCAAGTTTAACACAGCCAGTATCATACCAGCAGCAAGTCTTCACCTTGCTTTCCTTCACCTCCCACCTCAGCCAGCCATTACCCAAATCCCACCACTAGCATTTCCAGAACTGACCTTCTACTTGACCATAGGCATGAACACTAATGAAGCACATAATGAGGCATATAACTGTGGAAGAAAAAAAGCTGTGAGTTCATGAACACCAGGAGCTTCACCAGCCTGATACTGACACACTTGGTGACCTCACAGGAAACTTCTGCAAGCCTGCAGTGGGCTGAGTGTACTCCCAACATGAAATCTCACTAAAACAGCTGCTGGGAGCCAATTAATCCACAGTAGGGTCTGAGGCATGTTTGGGTTCATAAATGCACCTCGATAAACATGACTCAAGGTATGTTACCCCTGGAGAAAGCAATGCTGTTGTACAGCACTGCCTGTGCTCTTTTGCATTACCTCATATTAGCAGACACCTCCAGCTCCCATCATGTTATTAAAGGGGGCAATTCAATAGGAGGAGTACCCAAAGGGCAGCTAAACATAGGCAGCACAAGGGGATGGTGTAGGAAACATATGCTGAGGCATAAACACCTTGTGAGCAGCACACGGGACCACAGAAGACAGGAGGGCAGCTGCTCATTTCCTTACATGACTGTTCCAGGATGCATCCGAGAACATGGGAGCAGTATAAAGACAGCAGGTGTCCCAGTGCTCCTCAGGAGACAAACACATGCAGATCACTACCCATCCTAGAGAGGCACTAGTAACAACTCCCTTCTTGAGCAACTTGCTGAAAGCAAGCAGTGCTAGGCCATGGTATTGAGAAGTTACTGAGCTACCAACACAGTACCTGTAGATAAAGCAGCAGCTCTCCAACTCAAGTCATTTTTGGTTGTTAGCAAATTTTCTTTAGAGGGTTTAAGCAGGATATCCCAAAACACAACAGTTCTGTGATGCACTGAAGAGTTCAAGAAACACCTGCAAAAAAAGAGGAAAAAAAAATCTATTATGGAAGAACCTTGTGGTTCTGGGGATGAGCAAGTATTCCTCAGATAAGCCCTGAGGTCCCACAAAAGCTGTTACCCAGGCATGGAAGGGCCAGCAGCAAACACATTAATACCACATAAGCCTTTTAAACGCTTAAATGCCCACTCAAAATGGGCATCTTCCTTCTTAGTCTGAAATCTACTCTCAGCTAAAGCAGGAACCAGTTCGCAGGCTGCCTGGTCTATGCTCCCACCAGACTGACAGCCTTCTCTGTGGAGAAGGCTCTGAGCAGTGGATACACCCATAATACAGTGAAGGAAAAAATCCCAATGCTGACGCTTAACACAACAAACAGGGGAAAGGAAAAGCTAACTTTTCCTAGGGTAATATCTTACTGCCTATTTTTGGGCAATTCATGCACTCTTCCTCAAATGCAGTGGCAGAGAAGACTCCCTGCTTTTTTGGAGCAAGTTCTATGAAAAGTTGCCGTATAACATATGTCTTAATCCACAGATCTTCACAAAATAGACAAATGTATTTTAGACTTTACAGCTTCACTCTACCAAGGAAATGCAGCAAGAGAAAGGGAGATTTCACAGTATTATACAATTCAAGAAGTAGCTTGCTTTTGCAGGACCTCTGAGTCAGTACAATGCCACATAAGCTAAATCACAAATGCTACCCTTCACAGGATTAAATACTAAATTATTAAAGCATCCTAATGCTGACTACTTATATTTTCTTTTAACTCTATTTTGGACATGAGGAAAAATTTCTTTACTGAAAGAGTGGTTAAACATTGGAACAGGCTGCCCAGGGAAGTGGTTGAGTCACCATCCCTGGAAGTATTTAAAAGATGTGTAGATGAGGCGCTTAGGGACATGGTTTAGTGGGCATGGTGGTGTTGGGTTGACGGTTGGACTCAATATTAGAGGTCTTTTCCAACCTTAATGATTCTATGATTCTATTAAGGAGCTCAACCTGATTTCTTACAGAGCACCCCACAATTGAAAAGCAAACATTGTTTTACCTCCAGATCTTAAACAACAACAACAAAAAGATTCAAGAAGCACAAGTAATTCTAGTTTTTATTGAAATCATTCCCCTGCCTTGACAGACCATCTCACTTTTCATTTGCTTGAGAAACAAGCGCTAGAAAGGCACGCTGAAGTCTTTTTGGCCAGTATGGTTTCAGACACAGAGGTACAGCAGTCTGGGGAAGGGGGGAGTGTCAGGAGGGGATGCAGGACATCACCGCACTCTCTTCTGCGAGGAGTTAATGTAAGGCTCCCCATGCTGTTTACAGTTCCTCTTCTGCTGTGGTCTCTGCAAGACACTCTCACCCCTGCCTCTCCCCCATCCCCTCCACAGCTGGAGACAACAGTGGGCCAGCCCACTCGGTGTCTGCCTGGTGCCTTCAGGAACAGAAAGAGCCACGTGAAGGCAGAAGACTGCAAAAGCCACTTGCTAAAGGACAAAGCACCGCTGAGTCAGCCTCCATGCTGTCGGAGGCTCTGCAGGCAAACCACACTTGGACAGCAATGTTTTCCAAATCGAGAGAGAAAGAAACACCGAAATAGAGTTGTCCAGTGTCAGCTTAGTACAAAACTCTGAGACACCTCCCTCCGACCACACTTCGTGCAGCCCCAACCTGACTTTATTCACGCTGTAGTACTTTACACAAGATGAGGGTCTGGCTTCCAGGAAACTCAACCAAGATCTTCTGCACAGGCAGGACAGAGCCTCCACACCATGGAAGGTGCCCCGGCTGCCCTGCTGCCCTGCAGAGCAGAGCTCTTCACTCCAGGCCCTGGAGGGCTCTGCCATGCTTTTGATTTCAGAAGCCTCTCCTGAGGGGTTTCCAGGTGTAGGTGATAGCAGGCACATCTCAGTACCATCAGCTTTTGTTTCCCACAGCTAGGATAACCTAGAGGAGTGGCAGGTTCATCACAGTGGAACAACCTTACAACATTGCAAGTTCCTGCTGGGACACTCCTCCTGATGCCACAAAGCAGAGGATGCCCAACAAGTCACAACACCTCCTCTCCTCCCTGGGTCACACAATGGAACCTGGAAAACTCACCTTCAGCACTCAGCACAATGTGATCCCCGCCTTTGATGACTGTGCATGCTGCTGCAATGTGAACAGTTACTTTGCTTTGATTTGTAAGTTGACAAAGTAGGTTCTGCAAGCAAGTACATTTTAGCAGAGCCACAACATTTCAAGGTACCTTTCATTCACCATGGATTCACTGCAGTTCAGTTTAATTATTACTACTACTTCATAAGATATGATTTTATTTTGTTTGCATAAGTAGTGTCCTAACATGAGGTCCCTCTCAAGCATTCTGCCACCAAACCTTTTCTGTGGAGTGGGAAGGCAGCTGCTCTTCCAGGCAAGGTAGGATAGCCCACAGGTGGTGCTCTCTTTCCACACCTTTAGATAAGTCACTTGTGTGCGCTTCTGTATCACAACAGTTAATACAAACATGCTCTTCTCAAGGTGACGGAAACTTATGACCTACATAAAGCACAGGTGTCAGCTACAAGTACTAAGAAAGGACAAAAAAAATACCCCAAACCTATAATAATACTTAAACAAATAGCTGCTGCCTTCTTGAAACCTAGAGCTGATGCAGCTGTGGGGTGCAGCACTGGCTGACTGGCAGACAGGCTAAGCCCACACTGCAAGTCCTCTGGGGGTAAATTAATCCTGTGCAGAGAACAAGTGAGTGATGCAGTATCTTCAAGGCAGTCAGGGAATTATATCCTGTCCACACACTCTTATACTTAACCTTTATTGCCCAAGTACCTCACTGGACTCAGGTCTTAATCATCAAAGTACAAAAGAATGTGAAAGCCCTGCCGCCTCCTGCATCCCAGACACTGCTGTCCACCTGGGGAGCTGCAGCCAGCAGTGCCCTGGCAGAGAACACCAGGCAATCCCCATTTCCACAACCCACAGCGGCTTTACCCTAAAACTGCTAACGACAGTGTCTTCACCTCATTAAACAGAAAGTCTGTCAAGCCCTTACCTGTCTCCTACAGTGACTCACAGCAGATACACAAAGAAATCACGTAAGTATGGACAAACGTATGAATATATTTCTCTTCCAGTAAATGCACACAGCTTCCAAAAAGCTGTGTCATCAGCTGTACCAATGCCCATCCTCTGCACATTTGTTTAATTGCTTCTTGAAACCACTCACATTTCCCAAGCAGTTCAAGGCAATGAATTCTGCAGTCGCGCACCATGCAGAGACAACCCCTCCTCTCTGTTTCACACCGGCAAACCCAATCGCACTGACAGTAATCCTTCTGCCTTCATTTTCTGCACGTTGTTCATGGTTGCATCACCTCTCCTAACACCCTCCTTTCCCCACTCGTTGCTTTTCCAGGCTGAATCCTGCTTGTTCCAATCCCTCCTTGCACAGCAGCTTTTCCATACCTCCGACTCTCCTGGTCAACTTCCCCGGCACTGTTTGCAGCCCATGAACATCCCTCAAGGCAGGCACAGGGGGGGACGCGCTGCACAGGCTCAGGCCACATGGTCCGGCAGCAAAATAACAATGGGGCTGCTTTGTTCTCCTTTCAAAACTTCCTCCACTTCTACTTCCCTTCGTGATTGCTTCTAAGCCCTGAGCTCTAGGCTGTCAATAATGACTTCAGGATATTTTGCAAGCAGCACCGACTCACTGAGAGTTGTCCCCAGCACAGGGCGGAGGGCAGGAATAAAATACGACTAAAGAGCATTATCTTACCCCTGCTAGCACAGGCTTTCCTTTGCCGTTGTGCTGCCCAGTCACCCAGGATCGCCGGATCCCTCTGCAGCTGCTCGGTGTTTTCTCTGGTCCTGGCAGCCCTCTGAAGACAAAGCCAGCCAAGCCCATAATCTAGCCCTTCCTCCTCTCCTGTGCAGATCCGTTATCGCTGCTCAATGGCAGAGATCTCAGAGCAAATCCCTGTGGGACTTCTGTGATGTTGTGAAACCTGACCGCTTGGTTTCCTACCCGCTAGGCAGTCACTAATCCAGGATGGGAACTTTCTCATTCCACGACAGCTTAGGGATCTTTTTTTTTACTGAGGCTCTTGGTGAGCAATCTCATCAAAACCTTGAAAATTCAAGTATGCTGTTTCCCTCTCTCGAGGTTCACTAACTTCTGAAAATGAGAGAAGAGGAAACAGGCAGGTAGATTTGAAACGTGACTCTTCTGCAAACAGGTGAGACTTCTCCATTAATTCTTACATATTCTACAGCTGTTAGTTATTTTTATTATGTTTACTGGTCTGAAGCAATGGATCCCACCAGAGTCCCTCTGAAACGCAATCACGTCAAATAACACCTTTAATTTAATTTAAACAACAATTTGAGAGATGCAACCCCTGGGGATGGGCACATGCAGGGATCACATCCCACCTGTTCTACTACGCCTCTCCTTGGTGCCTCCGTTCATACATCAGCATCATTCACCTGCAGTTTTCTTGCCTCTGATGTACACGCAAAAGCTTTTTACTTTAGCAAGTTGTTCCTCAGTCTTTATTTGGGTAATGCGATAACTATTTCATATTTAAACTTGGACCATTTACATTTCTTTCCAGGTTTCCTTCATTTATGCATTTCCATCTGTACCCACAACTGTGCTGTGTATGAATACAAAGCAGTAAAGCTTTGTTCCCAGCTTTTGCTGGTGTATTTTTGAATGTTTTTATGCTCCCCCATATGAACATTTTATACTTCAACTACACCTTTTTATTCTTTTTTTGTACATTCTCGGTACTAACCCTTTCCTCCACCCAGCACCCTCTGTAAAGCACCTGTGAAGAGAGCAGTGGCTGGTAGCAGGGGCAGAATGAGTTCATGTGAACATGTGTGAAAAGAGGATACCTAAAGAGGAAAGACATGGAAGTGTAGGGCAGGAATCCCTCCATTCAAAATAAAATAACACACCCAAGGAAACTGAAGAGGAAAAAAAATTGGGATTTGATAAGTAACCGCAAATCCACATCTGCTCTTGAAATTCCCTACTCCTGTCCTGGGAAAAAAAAAAGTTATCAAGAACCTTTATAGTATTAACAAGCTATGATCATGCCATTTTGCAAATGAAGAAGCTATACTATTCATATACTCAATACATCAGATGAAAGGTGATAATACATTTGTTCAAGCTAAAGATCTGTCCCTCTGGAGCTGAGTTTCAGAAGATGTCTCTGATACTTTATTCAGCCTGGTCTGTCAATTCAACTGTGTGTATTTCAATTTTGTAAATATATAAACAGGGAAGACTCACTTCTAGCAATTCTTGGGTTTTTTCCAAAACATCACTGTGCTGTGAAAATAAAACATCTGTTGAGCCATACACTTAAGTGCTTCCAATGCCACCAAACAGTACAAAAAAATAAGTGGAGAATGAGGAATTTTTACTGGAGAATGAGGAAAAGAAGCACTTTAAGTGAGGAACATGGATAAATTTCAGATGACGCGTTGAGGAGCTATACAACTCACTTGCTAATGAAATAAATCATTCCATTAGTCTGCATGTGCCAGAAAAAAATACGGTGCTGTCACAGCTGAAAAAAATCCTCCAGGAGAACAGGAGAGGCAGATTTTGGGGGAAGGCACAGGGGAAAGTTTAAGCATGTGTTTCATTTTGGTTTTATGTGTCAATAAACATTGGGATTTAATAAAGGCAGAAGCCTTCATTTCTGGCTGTGTCAGCCCTTTATTCCCCCTCTTTTCTGAGGTCCCGTGTTGTTTTTGGAGGGTGGCTCTGCATAGCAGCACACTGCCTCCCCTTCTGCCCTAATTAAAAAGCAGCAGTTTTGCTTTCAGTCACCGCAGATGCTCTGCCAGGCACCTGCAGAACTGCACGGTCACCATCGGCCACTGCGACCCAAGGCAAGAGGCGACCCACGCTGTTGTGGCTTCCCATCTCTAGCTCCCGCCATCCTGGCAGGATGCCTGCACAGCTCTGGCCCAGGACCAGCCCATACCAGGGCATGGTCTTAAATGAAGTGCATGTTTGGAGCTGTTGGAGCTCAGCTCTAATAAACCACTTTACATTAGCAAGTATGACATACATAATGACAAATCCACTCCAGGGCATCTGAACGAGGTAACCCATGCAGTTAAGGACATGCCAACAGTTGTGGCTGCAGCAAGAAGCAGTATGCCTAGCAGCACCCACAGGGCTAAGAAGCTGCTTTCCCAAGAAGTGAGCCTCTGTTTGCTGTTGTGCTCCTGTCCAGACCAGGAGTGGACACAACCACGCATGTGCGGAGACCATCTTCAACACCGATGTACCAAGAGAGGAAGGGAGGGATTCAACAGTGTTACAGCACAGCCATGCTGCTCTAATAGCTGATGACTGTAAAAGGGGTGGTCCTCCTGTCCCTTTGCCTACCTGTTCAGAGACTGGCATCCACAGAGGGACAACCTTCAGCTCCGACAAGCGTATCACATCACCACCCTTCATTCCAACTGTCAGGAAAGCAGTTAACACCAAAAAGCGTATCTTCTGCTTCTGCAAAGCCACAAACTCTAACCATCACCCTGGACCAGCAGTAACAGACCCTGACCCTGCTTGCTAAGGGAAAAATGGGCTACTGCAGGGTCCTTTGCAGGTGCATGAAGATGGAAGGACAATTTAACTCTTAAGACAGGAAAAAATAATTATCAAGGCATGCCATGGTGGAGAATACCATACACATGTTTCTTGCTTGGTGGGTTCCTCGCCCAGAGGGACAGCATGTTTATGAGCTCCAGAACAGGACCAAGCTCTGTGGAGCTGTGAGACCAGCACCTCTCCATTACAAAACCCTGCTTCCTACCCCACAGACAGACACCTGCTGAATATTCCTTGTTAGCAGTAATGGACAGGAAAGAAACCCCACCTGTGTGGGGTGCCAGCATGCCCTAGGCAGGCCCCAGGCTCTGGCAGCATGTTCCCGCTCGGATACAGTAAGACAGCCACCACGGGAGCTTTCAGAGTGCAGTTCAACATAAGAAGCCATTTCATGATGGGCACACGCCCATGGAAGCCTCACTCAGTAAGATATTTGGAGACCACTGCTGGTAACAAACCTTTTCAATTTCTAAAATTGCCGGTTTCATGTTCAAATTGAAGAAGGAGAAAGAAAGTGCACCATACCATGAACAGCACCAATTCCCAAAAGCACTGCTTCTCCTCCCATACCCAGACCCACCAGCGTCATGACTTTACAAGTGAGGTTTTCATTATCAGTCCACTTTATCATAACTGTTCCCACACTGAAGCCAACAGTAAAAATTCCCCCACCCCCAGCTTTAAAGACCAGGGTGCGATCACTCATTTAGGGCTATTTATTTTATATGGAACATTACACCTTCAAATCAAACAAATCACTTCTTCATTCCCCCCCTAGTCGTGTTTCTCTATGACGTTTATCTTTCAAAATGAGAGGGGAGCACTTCTTTGTTTTAAATTAGCAGCATGTGGCAGGTCAACACTTAATGCCTCTGCAAATATCACTGGGCACCAAGACATATAATTGGTATTCCATGGCCCCAGGGCAATAAATACAGTTTGTGCCAGCTGCAGCTACACTACCCTTCAGGATAATATTTCTCTGACGCCAGCCTTTTGCAGGTGAGTGCCATGTCTTTCTGTCTCCTCAAGGACAACGCAATAACTCTTTACAACTTGCTCAGAGAAGAATCTAATTAAATTTAACATAAGACAGTGAAATAAACTTGCAGAACTGTGCATCTACCGTTGCTAGTTTTCAGTCCAGCAGCACTACTGAGGTTTTCCTCTTCATACCCAGAGCTCATTCCTGTCAGGGATGGCAGGGCTGGCACTCAACAGCAGTGCTCCGACATGCCAACTTCACTGGAGGACAAAAGTAAAATGGGAATTCTGGCCATTGACTTCAGAAAGCACTATTCAAACTCCTCTATGTTAAGCAAAACACTTCTTGCATTACATTTAAAATAAATTGGTTTTCAGTAAGAAATCCATACTTTATAATGTAAGAGAGGCATACAGATGTCAAGAGTGTTCATCAAAAAGTATCAGGTGCTGAGAAAAAGAGGCAAGTCCCAAGGGCGATAAAGAGAATATTAGAATGGACGCCCATTAGAGTCCATCAAAGCAAGTAACTTTCAGAGAAATTCTAAGAAAAATTATTTAACAAGCACTTCAATTGGCAAAAATCAGAATAGTTCCTTTCTATGCAAGGAACTTGAGGCACGGAAGACAAATGGATCATCAAAATTACAGTTAACTATTTTGTCTCTGACAGAAAAAGAGGCAGAAAAAAACACGTCACAATAATCAGATGTTTTTCCACAAACCAAAAATGCTTGCTTTTGCTCTTCATAGCCACGATGTTAGGTAAGCTAAATTGATACCGCTTCTACCACGCATCATCAGTTCTACTGGTTAAACTGAGACTGAAATGACCACAGGAAAGCCGGGTATAACTCAACACAAGCTGTCGAGGAAGCCCTGGTCCAAGTTCAGTGTCAGGCTGCAGCAGAGCAGCCAAGGTAGCAAATACACCGGAATCCATATACTCCAAAGTCCCAGATACCGCTCACTGTTGAAGCAGTAGCCAGGTTCTCAAAAATCAAAATATTTGCAGTAGCAGATGTCAAATACGCATTTTGCCAAGTATGTCAGCGAGTCACATCCTTGCGCAGGGAGCTCATGGCATGGCTGGACTTCAGACATTAATAACAGCAAGTGCTACTCTGTTTTTTACACAAGTCTGATTTATTCATCTGGTAACACTATCCCCTTCTAGCATCATTTCAAATGTATCTATCGTCAACAAGCCCACAAGAATGTCACCAGGGAAGTGATCTTGCCTGAATAAAATTCAACTTTATAAATCATAGGCAATATAAACATATAGCACAAATCTGGGTGCCTAGATATATTTAGAGACATTTAAAAAGCTTAAGACACTCCTCCCCACCTCAAAGTTTCACATATGTATTTATAAAAACAGAAAACATTAATGTAACTTTCCTGATAAAACCTTCATTTAAAACCTCCTTGCTATTTGCTTCCTTCAGCATCCCCCCCGACACTTAGGAAAGGAAAACACGTTCAATGGTACCTGCTACCCAAACCCAAGACTATGTCTTCTGCTTAAGGATCCAGCACAGAGAACACTTTGCAGGAGCAAACAGGTGCCTCTCAAAACAGCATGCAATGCCCACTCTTCAGTGGGATGGAGGACCTGGCACAGCCTAGCACCGGCTCCAGCTATAAGCTCCCAAACAGAGCGTGCCATGCATCTGGCAGCTCCATGGTGCCAGGAACAACCTATCCAAAGAATTCCCTTTTTCTTCCCCACTTACACACACTGACAGCATTCTAGTGACAGATCAGTGTGGTTATGGGCATTATAGCAAGTGATCTGAAGTGCAACAAGTCTAGACAGTTGCTGGAGGGAGGAAAACACCGCGCTTGTGAAATTAAAACACATTTAAAGTTCACTGAGGTTCAGAGAGGCCAAAAAGGCAATAAAGGCCAGTTTAGTGTCTCTCCACTCTAGTATCTCCTACTCCAAGTGGTTTTAGCCTTCTTCTTCCTCTATCAGAAAAGCAGGTGTAAAGCCTGGAAAGCACTACCCAGCTCCTGCCCCAAAACACATCACTCACTTCCTATGGTCAGCACTTCAGAAATAAGTCCAGCAGCAGAGCTTGCAGATGGCAACTAGACGGATCCACCACGGATCTGAACCACACACCTCCCCTTGAAGCAGGCTGCTCTCTCCCCTCCGGTATTTAAGGCCACAGAAATTTCATGCACACGGGAGTTTGTGCCTCCACTATGAAGGATGCCAACCCATTCTGCCAACCCCGTGGCACTGCCTTACTGGCCCAAGCACAGACAGGAATAACTTGGTCACTACCCACAGCAGCAACAGTTCCTGAAATCTGCAGGATATTGCTCTCCCAGGGTGTCACTAACAGTGGCCCATCTTCCCTGGGTTTGCATAGTAGCCAGCCACCCTCCTGCTCACTTGTGCCAGACACACCTGTGAGAAGCCTCTGAAGGCATTGCAGACACACAAGTGCAAACAGCATAGGCTGAGTGTGCAAGCCTCACACACAGCATGATGGCAGATCAGCTGAGCATGCAGGGCTCGCTGCACAGCGCTGCCAGGTGCACGAAACAGAGAGCAGCATGGCTGAGAAAGCAGAAAAAAAGCCAGACAACCAATGCATCTCAGCACAAATGTGTTTTTCATCAAAGCCAGGTAGCAACCTACAGCATGGAGGAAGAGATCTAGACAGATAATTCCAACAAAAACATAAGTTACTCCCTAAAGCAGTAAAGGAGGCCCCAGACATTTTCCTATCTCCTCCATTCAATATTGGCTCCCGTACTGCTTTTAGCACAACACATTTCAGCAGTCTTAGAGAGCTCTTGTATGACCTAAAAAAAGCTCTTTGAGCCTCCCACAGAGCTACGAAAGATCCCTGTCTCCCCCCAGGAGCAGCCAGCACTTCACTGGAAGAAGGGATGAGATATAGGAGGAGGGAGGAGATACGGGAAGAGGATGTTACTGCCAGGCACTCGACTCCTGCACACGAGCACACAGCTCTCTTCCCATCCACTCAGTGCCACCTGGCCACAAACACACCAGACTTCTTCCGTGAAGAAAAACTCCCCCCAAACATAGAAGTCAGGCATCTGTCGTGCCTAAGACAGATGGCTTCAGAAGAGGCCATTCTCAACCACTGAAAATTTCCATTACTAGTTACAACACTCCACTCCCCACCCCCACCTTGTTTTCTAAACATAACTGCTAAAAATGGAGCCATTTCCTAGCATATAAGAGCTAGAGGGCCCTGAGATGAGCACACACATAACAGCATTAATTCGCAGAGTTCATGGCCCAAGAGAAACCCAAGTTTCTCTGTACTGCAATTTTTCTTTTTATAACATCACCAATTGGTTCTGTTTAAATATTGAAGTTCTTCCAGCATTTTGCCTTATCACTCAGCTCTGTCCTCAGATCAGCCATTTCATAGCACTGCCAATCCCAACTTCACCTTCTTCACCAAGTAAATCCTAAAGGGAAGCTCAAAAAAGCACATGTAAAAAATCAGGGGGGTGGGAGGGCGTGTTTCTTATGACTTCTGTTGGTGTCCTGCTGCTGGGAAATGCAGTAACCCAAGTAGCTGGTGCAACCACTAGATGTTAGACCATTCTTCGAAAGCTTCTTTTTGTTGGGTTTCACCTGACTCGAACCCTCTTTGATCAGAAACGTCTTCCCAGTATGGATGGAAACATGGTACATGTGGGGGCTATCAGCAGATCAGCTTCGACAGTGCAGTCCTGACCCAAAGTACATCACTGAAGTAGATGCCCTCGACTTCAATGTTAATCAAATCTACGCTGCATGACTCCCACTCAGGAAACCTAATCCCAAAACCCACCCAATTCTTTCAAGT
Source organism: Pygoscelis adeliae (assembly GCF_000699105.1). Taxonomy (NCBI): domain Eukaryota; kingdom Metazoa; phylum Chordata; class Aves; order Sphenisciformes; family Spheniscidae; genus Pygoscelis; species Pygoscelis adeliae. Next base: position 100,871 of record NW_008824348.1, read on the forward strand.
AACATCTCAACAGCCCAGACACAGAAGGCCAAAGTGCTTTGCTGGGGCTTCCCCCACCCCCAAAGAAGCAAACTGCGCTGCAGCATCACACACTTGACATTTGGTTGAAACAAACCTTTACAAACCAGGGAGAAGGTGCAGAATACTGCAAAACTTGTCTCCAAGATGAGGCTGTGCAGCAAACACTATTTACAGTCATCTCAGAATAACAAGCCTCAATGGACCGCACAGATAAGTGCCAAAACCATCCACATCCCAGCAGCAGACACACTTCAGTGCAGACAAGAAACTTGGCGAAATCCAGCCGAGATGTTCCACATGTGCGGCAGTGACTGCCAGCTGCTGGAGGTGACTCACAGGATGCCCCGGGGACACACACCATGCCTAACTGCTTTAGAACAAGAACTGGGTGTTTCCACACACCAGTGATCTCACACACTGTAACATCCCGCACGGTGCTCAAGACTGCAAGGGAGGTCTCACGCCACCTCTAGCACAAGCCCAATTTATCTGAGGCAAGGCCATTTCTTCTTGCTGCTCAACATCTGATCCAAGCTCAAAGTGGAAAAGCACTGGGCTTAAAGTTCACTGAACAAGGCTGACTTTTGATCTGGCTTTAGGTTAAAAGTTACTCATTCATTTTATTTAAACAAATCTGCCTACTTTTACTCCAGTACGCTTTTAAGGGACAAGTTTTAAGTTTTTTATTTGGGAATGCCACCATAGTCTTGTGGGACCTGATCCTAGGCGACCCTTCATCTCCACTTTCCTCCCTCTTCTTGCCGAAGGGATCCTTACCGGCAGTGTACCTCGCACTCTGTTCCACGATCTCCCCCTCCAGCTTCTCAGGATGGGAGCTCAGCTGCTACCACACCATGCTTTAAGCTTGCACAGGCATCTGAAGGTACGCAGTCCTGGCCATCCTGGCGTCTCCTGACAGGAGGCACCAATTTCTTTTCCATCCTCAGGCCATCACACCAGTAGTCCCTGAGGTAAAACTGGCAGAGAGCCCCCAAGCCCTGGGTATACTGGTTAGAGTATCTCCTCTCATGTAGAAGGAGCTCCAACACTCCAATATCAAAGCAAAGAAAAACAACAGAGAAGCCTAGCAAAGCCTTCTCACACTATTTTTGGATTATTAATTCGCATTTCATTGGGCTTTTTGTTTGTTTTTTTTTTTTAATTTTCAAGAATTGGGCCAATTCAGCTAAGGTTCTTCTGCTTCCACTGAAATATGTATCGCTCTCTCTACAATATATAACAAATACATATACGCATGTACTTACATACCTATTCCCACCTATTTTTGAATTAGGTAATAATGCATTCAGGATACAATAAGAAACTGCTGAAATAAAAGCTTTTTCATAAGCTGTCCAACAGGCATATAGGTCAGAGTTGTATGTTGTCATGGGAGATTACTTTTACAAGTCATCTCCTCTGAATTTTTCTTCTTCCTTCTGAAGATATTGACGCTCACAAGTCTATGGGGCCGGATGGGATCCACCCGAGAGTGCTGAGAGAGCTGGCGGAGGAGCTCGCAAAGCCACTCACCATCATTTATCAGCAGTCCTGGTTAACGGGGGAGGTCCCGGACGACTGGAGGCTGGCCAATGTGACACCCATCTACAAGAAGGGCCGGAAGGAGGATCCGGGGAACTACAGGCCTGTCAGCCTGACCTCGGTGACGGGGAAGATTATGGAGTGGTTCATCTTGAGGGCGCTCACAAGGCATGTGCGGGACAACCAGGGGATCAGGCCCAGCCAGCACGGGTTCATGAAAGGCAGGTCCTGCTTGACCAACCCGATCTCCTTCTGTGACCAGGTGACCCGCCTAGTGGACGAGGGAAAGGCTGTGGATGTGGTCTGCCTGGACTTCAGTAAGGCCTTTGACCCCCTCTCCCACAGCATTCTCCTAGAGAAGCTGGCGGCTCACGGCTTAGACAGGTGTACTCTGCGCTGGGTCAAAAACTGGCTGGACGGCCGGGCCCAGAGAGTTGTGGTGAATGGAGTTCAATCCAGTTGGCGGCCAGCCACAAGCGATGCTCCCCAGGGCTCAGTTTTGGGGCCGGTCTTGTTCCATATCTTTATCAATGATCTGGATGAGGGGATCGAGTGCACCCTCAGTAAGTTTGCAGACGACACCAAGTTGGGCGGCAGTGTTGATCTGCTCGAGGGTAGGAAGGCTCTGCAGAGGGACCTGGACAGGCTGGATCGATGGGCCGAGGCCAACTGCATGAGATTCAACAAGGCCAAGTGCCGGGTCCTGCACTTTGGCCACAACAACCCCATGCAGCGCTACAGGCTTGGGGAAGAGTGGCTGGAAAGCTGCCTGGCGGAAAAGGACCTGGGGGTGCTGGTCGACAGCTGGCTGAACATGAGCTGGCAGTGTGCCCAGGCGGCCAAGAAGGCCAATGGCATCCTGGCCTGTATCAGAAATAGTGTGGCCAGCGGGAGCAGGGAAGTGATCGTGCCCCTGTACTCGGCCCTGGTGAGGCTGCACCTCGAATGCTGTGTTCAGTTTTGGGCCCCTCACTACAAGAAGGACATTGAGGTGTTAGAGCGTGTCCAGAAAAGGGCAATGAAGCTGGTGAAGGGTCTGGAGAACAAGTCTTATGAGACGCGGCTGAGGGAACTGGGGTTCTGGGAACTGGAGAACAGGAGGCTCAGGGGAGACCTCATCGTTCTCTACAACTACCTGAAAGGAAGTTGTAGCGAGGTGGGTGTCGGTCTCTTCTCCCAAGTAACAAGCGATAAGACAAGAGGAAATGGCCTCAAGTTGCGCCAAGGGAGGTTTAGATTGGACATGAGGAAAAATTTCTGTACTGAAAGAGTGGTTAAACCTTGGAAGAGGCTGCCCAGGGAAGTGGTTGAGTCACCATCCCTGGAAGTATTTAAAAGACGTGTAGATGAGGTGCTTAGGGACATGGTTTAGTGGGCATGGTGGTGTTGGGTTGACGGTTGGACTCGATGATCTTAGAGGTCTTTTCCAACCTTAATGATTCTATGATTCTATTAAATATAGAAATCACTAGTTGAAAAAATGCATCAGTTTGATGAATATTTTCTGAAGTCTGTTAGGAACAATAATTTTCAGTTTTTTTCCCAAACTACAGGGGTAAAAATTATAAGCCTGCCCCAGTTTTTAGGTTCCTCTCACTTTGGGTTGTGTATAAAGCCTTGTCTTGTCTGGATCTCCATAAGGCTTTATCTGTAGCCATCTCAAATAGGATGGACCATCAGTGCTTCAGAAATGAGCACACTTGCAGCTAATCTCCTTTGTCCTTTTTGGGAGGTCTTTACAAGCTGACCAAACATCAGAGCTCTTTCAGAGATCTTGGCAGATTACAGCCCAAAGAGGTGAAAAACAATTTGTGTGAGAACAGAGAAGCTGAGCGGAAATTTCCCATGATTTGTCTAGAGGCACCGGCTCCCCCGAGCCCTTTGACTGCGCCAGGGCGCCACTGCTGCCAGGGGAGATGAAAGCGCTGTGCTCTGCACTATCTAATCAAACACTTACGTGGCAGCACTGGTGGTTAGTGCTTGGCAAAACCGCTCCTCTGACAGCGGTACTTAAAAAAACTATTTTTAAGTAGTCCCCACAGCACTGCGTGGAGGGGGGGGACAAGAGCTGGAGATGGATATACATGCTACGCGTGAGGAACTGGGTGCCTTCCTACTGTGTCTGCATCTCCAAGACTTTTCCTTTTCCTCATAGGAAATCATCCCTAAGGCCCTTCACACCCCTTCCAGCATCGGCACCACAGGAGGGGATGCCCTAATTTCCGTGGCCTTTCTCCACAGTGCAGTGGCAGGCAGCTGCCCTCCTGCCTTGGTGAGATCTGTATACCCACATCCAGCCCTCCCCTCCCACTCTCCACAAACCTTCCTTGTTCGAAGTCCTTTCCTTATCTGCGTTTTTGGTCAGCTTTTCTCTCATCTCCCCCAGATCCCCTGCGTGAAGTGCCTGTTCTGGGCTCATGTCCTCTGCTCACCAAGATGTTTCAGAGCTGATGCATGAGTCCCACAGGATGCTTCAAGTGCAAAACAATGTCTGAGATGGGTGTCTTCTGCCACAGTGTACCGCAGCATGGACCTCTGCAGAAGCCTTGAATATACGGAAACAGGCTGACACCAGAGCAGCCACAGAGCTACACACACCAACAGCTAACTCCTGATAGAGAAAGCTGCCCCAAACCAATAGCGCTGGTGGAGCTATCTCTAAAGCACATGCAAAACTGCAGCAAAACCAAGCAGATGGGCTGGCACCACACTTCAGCATCAAGTACACAGAATTAATTACTCTGTTAATCTTACACAATAGGATTACATATGCATCATCCTATTATCAGTAAAGGGAACTGTATTTTAGTATGTGGTCCAAGGTTTTGCTGAGCGTGCGCCACTGGTCTGGACACCCACCTTGGAGAATCATTGCTAAATCTGGACACAACACACCGAAGCACATCCCTGTCCTTCTCTCCTCCGCCTTCGACCACCTAGACCTAACACATCAACAGTCCCTCTTCTCCAGTGGGCAGGCTCTGCTCAGCCACAAGCCACTTTCTAAAGGAGCAGGAGTCAGAGGCTCCCACACAGCTACATGGAGCACTGGGATTGAAGGGGAGGTGTGTTCCTGTTTTTAGTTTTACTTCCCTATTTCAGATGTGCCCGAAGGAGGAAAGAGAAAAGGCCCTTTTCCATTTCAGATACTAACATATTAAACAGCGTAACTGCTGATCATTTTGCTGGTTTTCAAATATTCAACTCCCCCAGCAGCCTTTGCATATTACAAGCTAGGCCTAACCAGGCTGCCTAGTCTGAAACCGTATTTAGTAACAGGGGATTGGGTTTGGCTGTTCAACAGGAAGACTTCTGAGTGTTTCAAAAGGGGCTAAAGATTTTGTCCTGGTACAAATGGAAGGTAACTCCAGTTCAGTGTTATCAAAGTATGATAAGACAAGGAGTATCTCTACACTAAAAGTGAACCTATGCTTGAGAGGTTGGCTTGGCCTTAGATTTCAGCTGTCCTGAAGACTAGCTTCCAAGGCCAAAATAATAGTAATCAGTCACTGCTGCATATCTGTACTTTGCACATGCACACAGAGCTACCCCGCACTCCCACATCTCCCGAGAGAGGATGACTCCCATGTCTACAGAAGATCCTGCTATTTCACCAGCCCACCTGAGGTCACATCCTAAGACACATCTTCGTCCAGCAAGTAGAGGATTTCCACAGAGGAACAAGGAAGAAAAACAAAACTAAAAACCTTGTTTCCAAAAAAAAAAAAGTTTTACAGGGGCGGACCTCCATGGCTGACCTGCTTTTTTGATCCTCTATTCTATACTTAAATCCCACCTAAGCAGAAGTCAAGCTGTCTCCAGCTTAGTTTCCTTCTTTCCCCATGAAAAGAGCAGCTGCCAAAGATGCCCAAGGCAATGTGCCACGCTCTTTCTTTTCCACTCACCTACCTCCAGCAGTACGTTGCCACTTCTGCCAATGCTCCCCAGGCCCCATACCGCTCCATCTTGACATCCGTGCAAATTTTGGCTGCTCTCTGCCCCCTTTGGGGATGGAAATCCAGCAGCCCCCAGGTAGGCAGGCTGCTGGAGCTCCACCACCCCAGCCCAAGCGTTTCAGTTTGCAATGCTAAAGGTAGTACAACACTGCGAGGGAGAAGGTAGTACAACACTGCGAGGGAGAAGGTAGTACAACACTGCGAGGGAGAAGGTAGTACAACACTGCGAGGGAGAACTGTTCCCTGGCCAGAAAGGAAGAAAGGGTGGTGCATTTTCTGTATTAAAGATTCAGGTTTTAAGCGGAGGAGAGGAGATTAGCATGTTTCCAGCAGAGGAGGAAGTGGAGAGCAACATCTGGCACTCTTGATGCCAGCAAGTTAAGGATTTGAATACTTCCCTGGAAGTATTCAAAAGACGGGTAGATGCGGCGCTTAGGGACATGGTTTAGTGGGCATGGTGGTGTTGGGTTGACGGCTGGACTCGATGATCTTGGAGGTCTCTTCCAACCTTAATGATTCTATGATTCTATAAAGAAGCAGCTATACAACGAGATCCTCCCAAACTTTCTTCACACGTGAAAACAGGCATAAACCCAATACTTGTATTTGCACTCACCTCTAAAAATGCCCCCTACCAAGTTAGCTTTCCTATGCACAAGAGAAAAGGGGGGTCCCAGCATCACCACCTTCCCCAGTCACTGCAATGGCTCAGTCTGCCCAAGAGTCTTGCTTTGCATGATCAACACCTTATGGTGTACACTAATTGTATGCCAAAGGGTAGCAGCATTCACACAATTATTGGACTAATCAGGCCAAAGCTGAAGCACAGAGCTCTAGGAATATTCAATACGCGATATGGATCTTTTGGACTAGCTCATCATCCCAGGAGGCAGCTGCTGAAGGCTTGCAGCACTGTGATAAGGGGCAGGATGCCAGCAGGGAAGAGTGACAGAAAGGAAAAGTAGTGGCACCAACAACGAAAGCACTGCAGGCATGTTCAGCAGAGGTCAGCTGTGAAAGCAACTGGCTAATTACCCTAATCTAGTACCACCAGCAATATCCCCAGAGGGGTTCTGGGGAAAACCCTAACCAAATTGAGCCCCAGCACACATCTTGTATTAATTTTATGCAACTCAGAATACTCAGTCGATCTTAGACATGTATCTCTGGGGCATAACCAATACGTATCAACATCTACAAGGGCTCCCATAAGAAGCAGAATGTTTTATTTTGCTTTAAAAGAGAAATACAGGATAGTTGCAAGGGGAATGGCAGAGAACCCTTCCTGTTTTCTTTATCGCCCTCCCAACTCTGCATGCAGCACGAGACAGCCCCAGTGCAAACAGCAGTGCCTCTGAATGTATGTGGCCTTGTCACGCCCACATACTCTTGCTGCAGGCATGTGAAAGGGAAAAGAGGGGCAGGGAAAAGAAGAGAAAGAGTCATAGTCATCACCTTCATCTCCAGGTTCCTTCGCTGTCCACAGCGGTTTCTGTCAAACCCTTCCAGGCAGAAGCAGATTGCCAGGTAAGATCTGTAGGAGATGCCACCACGAGGAGCACATCCATGCTCTGCATGCAATTCTTCATGCTACCGTCTCCCTTTTAATCGAGTTCTCTAGCCTACGGAAGAAATTAAGGGAAAGATGTTAGACAGCCACATGAGACTGATCAGAAACCACCAGACTGGGGACTACAACCACCAGCCAGGACCACACAGCAAGTCAGCAGTGACACAGAAACACCCAGAGGCTGCAGATGCTGCTGCACCCACATCACAGGCAAGGATGTCCTGGGTAAGACCAATAACTGAGCCACCAACACCTTTAAACTCCTCTGTGTGCTCAAGCAACACCTCTGTGTGCTTGAGTAAAACAGTACACAGAGCTTTATTTTGAAGACAAAATCTGCTGGTGAAGACCTGCTGGCTGCAGAACTCCCCCGGAGTCTAACGCCAGGAGGCAGGGTCAGGGAGAGCTGGTAATGCTGAGATCAGGGCAGAAGCGCTCACCCTCAACACTGGAGTTCTGGGTCCCTAAGGAGGCCTCAGCAACGCAGCCTGTATAAACGCATGTGCAAAGCCCCTCTTGCGGATCCCTCTCCCACTAGACCGTTAATAGCAAAACCCACCACCTACACTGATGCAACGGAGCAGTGATATACTGCACTCACCTGACGACCCTTGCTGGAAACACAAGAGAGCCTTTACAGAATTTATTTTTCTAACCTCTCCCCTAATTCTAGAAGAAACTCAGTGTAACTGCAGCACATGCCCTAAAATCCTCTTAAATAAGATATTAATCACAAGACTCTTCAGCAAGTGAGAGCACACCGTCCCCTCGAAAAACACCACCTCCCATAATTATGATGCCCTGGGCAAGTTTCCAGTGTATGTGCTTGGCCTGGCATATGTTTCACCCCCAAGTCGGGCAGCTCAGCTTTCTGCTCGCAGCAGGGAACCCAAGCACTCACAGCTTACAGAGAGGTCCCAATATGCTGATATCCCAAATTACTGCCAGCTTGAACCATCCAAGGACCCTAACCCACTGCAGCACACCGCGGCAGCAGAAGGAAAGCAGTGAGCAAAAGGTAAGCTTAGGCTTTACAAAGTTTGTGTGATGAGGAAAGGGAGGCAGATAGAAAAAAGGAGAGGTAAAAAGCAAGAAAGGAGAAAGATAGAAAAAAGAAGAGGGGTACTGCTCAGTGCAAAGAGATGCCGGCATGCAATACCTTACCACGTGTGCTGAGGTCCCACCAGGTGGGGTTCTCGACGGGTGAGAAATAATGAAACTAAAATGGCGGTTGAGGGTTAGGTCAAAGGGGAGGAAAACAGGAAGAGCTGGCTGCTAGACTAAAAAGTAACATTCTTCGCTTCTCCTGGCGGGCAGTGTACCTCGGCATAGCTGCACCTTTGAGAGCCACCTCACCCAGCAAGGGGTCAGCCATTACAGCAAGCAATTAGAGCATGCCACCCTCAGGCAAGGAAATTTGGACAGGCAGACCACAGGACAGCTGTATTGCAGTACAGGAAGGCTGGATGAGTAATGGTGAGCCTGAGACCCAGTACATTTACAAGCCAGGCTAAGAAATCCCCAGCCAGCGAGCTCAGCAGCGAGCTCAGCATGCACAGCCTGCATCCCTTTGCTGCAGGCTGTGCTCACACCAGGCTTTGTGGCCTGCAGTAAGGGCACATTTAAGTTAGAGAAATGATGCAAACAGGAGAGAACAGGGATGCAGAGGAGCACAGGCAGTCGAGCAAGCCCTGCACACCGGTTGTCCAGCCACGCAGCACTTCTTCAGGGACATCACTTTTAAAAACGTATGACAATCCACCTCTGGCTCCCCCCTCCCTGCCTGAGTCTGCCTTTATACGTGACTGAAAAGTGAACCCAGAGATGCCATCAGAGGCGTGCAGCTTCTGCCGTGGCAGTGCCTGGGGCAGCCGCAGAGCTGGAAGAAGCACAACGGCCAGGCTGCAGCTCAGGGAGCTGCTCAGCTGTCTGCCCGCTCCCTCCTACTAACAGGGAACGATGCTCAGAAATATTCACCAGCATCTCTGGGAGGTAAGAGGATTGAGGGGACATGTACCCCTCGCCACAGCAGGACAGCGAGATTGCCTGCTCAGGAGCACCTCTGGCAGCCCGGCTCCTTCCAGACATGCACAGAGCCCGTGCTGGGAGCCACCAGCTGCAGGATGAGCAGTGTCCCTCAGCAGAGCTCAAATCCTCAGCACTTGTCGTACAAGCCATGAGCACAAGAGTGATCAGGCTGCCCCCTTGTCTTCTGGTCAAGCCTGAGTTTGACAAATTCATCAACACAACATTTCTACAGGGCAAGCGTATGCACCACCAGGAATACTAGCAGAGAGTTACTCTACAAGAAGATACCTCAGAAGATGCCAAGGATAAGTAAGGACCCAAAATTACCCCCTCACACACAACAATGTTGTAAAAATTATCATTAATTTATCATTAATTCTTCTTCCCTCCTCAGACAGAGGATCTGTATGGAAAGATACTGGAGGATGCTGAAGGTCTAGTACCAGCCCAGGTGAGTTTATCTGCCTGAAGGGAATTAATACCCTAGTAACATCCAGGCTCCAGTGTGACGGATATGTGCACTAACAGTCAGTAATCACAGGCAGTGGGACCAGGAGGCGAGAGGAGGCAGCAAGCCTCCACTGTTGTTCAGCGTCCCTCCCACTGCATTGCTACCATCCACTGATCAGTCAAGAGGCAGAAGTCTGTGTGGTGGACTGAGGAGACCAGCCCCTGGCAGAACAGCCTTCTCTCCCCACACATCACAAAACACCAAAAAAACAGACATTCTAATCCTGCACCTGATTTTGTCACAGCATACTTCCTTCATGCAGCACAAGCGCTCTCTGAATGACAGCACTGAAGCAAGGTTCTGCTTGGTTTTTTTTCCCACTAAGTTAAAAAAAAAAAAGGGTCACAAATAAGGCACAAAGGCCAGATAAAGTGCCATGAGAGAGGCAAATCAAAGCTGCCAGAGAGAAATGATTCCTGCCTTGCTTCTGTTAGAGCTGCTACAAAACTAAACAAACATCTTAAAATAAACATTTTACATCCCTTATGGCCAGACCCTTGCACAAGGTCAGCCCCTGGCAGAACAGCCTTCTCTCCCCACACATCACAAAACACCAAAAAAACAGACATTCTAATCCTGCACCTGATTTTGTCACAGCATACTTCCTTCATGCAGCACAAGCGCTCTCTGAATGACAGCACTGAAGCAAGGTTCTGCTTGGTTTTTTTTCCCACTAAGTTAAAAAAAAAAAAGGTGTCACAAATAAGGCACAAAGGCCAGATAAAGTGCCATGAGAGAGGCAAATCAAAGCTGCCAGAGAGAAATGATTCCTGCCTTGCTTCTGTTAGAGCTGCTACAAAACTAAACAAACATCTTAAAATAAACATTTTACATCCCTTATGGCCAGACCCTTGCACAAGGTCAGACCCATGATCAAGTCTGCACAAGGGCTGAGTTCTCAGCACCAGAATTGCATTTCACAGACGTCAGAAATTATTAAGAGGAGTGAAGTCCTGGCAAACTCCCAGAAGAGCACCCAAAATTGTCTGGGTACCCTGTCCATGCCTCAGGTCCCCATCTTTACAGAGATTCTTTCCAACAAACACATTGCAAACTGCAGATGCTCAGACATTTATGAGGAGCACCACAGAGAAGCATACTAGAGAACTTACGTTTCTGTCTTTGGGGCAAGGTTTAAGTGGACAATGAGTAAAGTACAGTCTCAAGCAGCAAAAAGAAAAAAAAAACAACCACAAATACACATTTGTTGTGCAAAATGAGCAAGGCAGCAACACGCTAAGAAGCAGCTGTGAAACTATGCAATCAGAAGCTACAGCACGCACGCAAGTCAAATCTGGGCTGTGTAAGTAACTTAAATGCTATCCTGCTTTCTGAGAGCCTGGCTTTGCAACCCTTTCCTCCTGCTAATGAGGCCCAGGTTGACAGCTTAACAATTCCACAAGGACACAATAATACTCGATAAACCTGCCATTTCTACAATGTAAACTGTTGCATTTATATATAAATTTTTGGCATGGCTGATGCTACTAGAATACACCTCTGCTACAAAATGGAACCTTGTTATAAATAAATTATAATTAAAAAATGAAATCAAAGGCACGAACATAGTCTGAACTACAGGAATTCCATGAGTTGTATTCATTTTGATGGGACGTAGCTTTGCTTGGTTTTGATGCCTTCAGCCTAACAAGCTATTGTTGACCCTTACTCAGTTCAATTGCTTCACAATACTGCAGGAGAAAGACTTCAGACATCAACCACTGCTGAAGCTAGAGGAGGAGAAGGCAGCAGTTTCCAGGGGAAATACAAAAGTCCCTCCACTTTCATTAAAGACACATTTCCCCTCTATTAAAGCAGCTTCTAGGACAAGCCTAGGGCTACTGCACGCTGCTGCAACTAATTCCAAGTACACACATAATTTGTCCAGTTTATGCTTAGGCATTCCAAGCTCACCTCAGAGAAACAGGTCTTTGCAAACACTGGACAAATTCAACAGCACTGCAGAAGACACAGAAGCCCAAACACCATCCCTTCTGCAGAAGAGTGGCTCAGCGGCCAAGAAAGCAGAGAGCAGTGAAGGCACTAAGGTGGTACCTTTGGCAGGGATTTGGGGATGATGCAATCACCACTGCCAGACCTCAACCTCTTCTACCCAGAAACAGGGTTACAGCCCTCAAGGGCAGGAACTGAAAATCCAGTTACTGATTGTTATCTTGGCCATATGGCTGGGGAAACACATGCCCAAGTTGTGACATTATCAGGATATGCCAGCGAAGAAATCCCCTGCTATCACACCACCTTCCCATCAACAGAGCTAGAAACTCATCTATTGAAAGGCAAGTTCAAGCAGGACTTTGTTTCCCACACTTCACCAGGACACACTGCAGTAACAGAAACACAGCCAACCTACACAACAGTTATGGTTCAAGCAGGAGCTACATCATGGCCATGAAGAAAGATTACCTGTGCAAATTATGGCAAATCCAACCTCTTCCACCCAGCAGCAGCCTCACACAGGCAATACCCCAGCAGGATCCTTTTTTCACACCTACCAGCTTCGCAGAAGTTTCTCACCACTTTCCCCAGACAAGGTACTGCAAGCACGAACATTTCCATTTCAAACCCATCTTGCTCAAGATAAACTCAACTTCCTTGATCCTGCTACCTAAACCAGAGCTGAAAAACTGCTCTTTTTCCAGTGAGCAATATCAAAGTAGCTCCTCCCCAGGCTTTTTTTAAGGCAGTAGTTTTTGCAACTCATCTGCTCTGAACCATCTTCTTTTTGACACAAACACACAGCTAATAGTGTCTTGGTAACCACTATAAAAATTTTCATTAGAACTACTGATAACACCAACAGCTAAATTCAGTTTGGGAAACATAAGTGTAACTAGAGAGAAGAGAGGCAGAACGTATCTGGACATTTGGAGGGGTTTTTGGTTTTTTGTTTGGTTTCAATTCGAGTTTGTTTTCTTCATGAAACCTAAGAAAAAGAAAGCAAAAGATGTGGTGGGGCTCAAAGATGCTTAAGGAGATGGCTGCTTAGGAATCTGGCAGGTGCTGAGAGGGGCTAGAAGGAGCAATACTGGAAGGAGGAGAAGGTTTCTTGGAGCGTATGGTTAACCAGGCATTTGGACAAGGGAAAAGGTGTGCAGATTCAATATTCTGGACATGCCTGCAACATGCTCTTTAGGCTGCCCATCTAAGAAATGCTTTAAAACAATTGCAAGATTGCAACACACAGCATTAAAACATGCAATAGTCTGTGGGGCAATCTCAGATGGGGAGAAGCAGGACATGATTACCTTCTTGCTCAGCCTGAGTGTTTTCACTTCAGAAAAGCAGCCAGCTATGTAAAAGGCTAGCCACAAAAACCACACCACCAGCACAGCCTGTGGTTACCGAAATCCTGGCAGGTGAGCTTAGGGCAGAAATGGTGGGCCATGTTCTCCAAAAGTCATTGTCACCATCCCACAGCCCCTGGGCATCAGCTGGCCGAGAACAGCACGTGTTGGGGCTGCACGCTCAGGGGACGCAAGGGGCTGGCAACACGCTTGCAGCTGCTCCCTCCGCTCACTGGGAGCCCTGTGTAGTGTTTAATCACACCCCAGGTTTGTTTTCTTCCAGATTAGGGAGTTACGGCAACCATACGGGTAGAAGCTGGGAAGAAAGATCCGAGACCTCCTGACAGCAGCGATTGGTTTTATCAGCTCAGCTGCTGAACAGACCACTGCCGAGGCGCTGAGAAGGCTGAGCGCTGCCCAATAAGGGCTCTAACAGATGGGCGGTCTAAGACTCAGCTTAAAACCCTGCCGACGATGGAGCTGAGCTGTGAGCAGAGGCAGCTGTGATAGAGCCACCGATTTCTTGGCCCTGCTCCTGCAACCTCAGAGGCAGCTACCCCACTGCCGCACCGACCTGCTTCGGTGCACACATGGCAGGACACGATGTTCACACCTGAGAACACTTCACAGATGTGAAACGCTGGCACCAGCAAGATGATGTTTAGGCACAGAATGAAGCATTTGAAATATTACCTGCAGGGTTTTACCTGCTGTCCTCAGCCAGCATAAAATCTCAGCTTGGAGGCTGCAAAGGAATAGTGGGGTAAAAAAGGCACTTCTGTAATACCTCAAAAAAAGTCAGGCTCCCAGACTGTTGTTTGCATGGAGACAGATGGCAAAAATCAAGCCAAATTAAAGGCAGGCATGAATTTTAAAAGTATGAGTTAACACGCATTAATGACCTTGGTACACCCCCACATCTGTAGCTACGATAAGCTTAAATTTCCTTTATTTCCATTCACCTCCAGCATGAACTAAATGAAATTTAATTAAGAGTGTTCATGCTGAAACGTAACGCTATTTCTGACGTCAGTTTTTACAACTAATCCTGAATTTACCTTTCTGAATTTTTCTCCTTAGATTGCAAGTATATGATCACGTATCCATCTAATTAAACAATCCATTAATATCTAATAAAATATTTATCCAATTGCACTCCCATAGTAACTAGGAAAACTTCGCAACCTTAGAACATGTAGTTCATTGCAATGCATCGGTGTTGTCCATCTGAAAGAGATGGGTGTTTTGCAAAGTGATTTGCAAAGTGATAAGAGGTTTCCAAAATTGAGAGCAGAAAGGCAGAAGGGAGCTACGCCACACTTGAAAATTAACTTGATTTTTACCGCAGGTGCAGACTTGAAGGAGTTCCCCTCAATTTTTAAAAATGCACTTCTAAGCACATTTGAAATTGCTGAGCCGCATCCACAGGACCTCAAATATTCCCAGTCCACACCCATGCTACATTATAAAAGATAACAGAAGACAGCAAGTAGTACTGCTCTGAAAACCAGCAGATAAATCTGAATAAAAGGAGATTCCTTCTGTGCAGCTCTCCCATCTCTCTGCACTTCCCAGATGCCTGATACAACGCGTGCAGCCTTGCTGCCGGCTCGGCACAGTCAGCACGGCAGCAGTCCATGCGCACAACGCATGGGGCCACTGTTCAACGCCAAGTCTCCATCACCTTTTCAGACTCCTCAATCCATAGATGAACTACTCATTTTGCCAGATACAAGACTGTTCTTTAAACACACATTAAATTAAATTTGAAGAGCCTGAAAATGCCAATGATCTCTCAAGTTCCCACTTTGTATCGTGAGCAGAAAGCCTGACTAACCCATCGGGCAAGTCATTCGTGAAGTGTCCTTCCAGCATTGCTCTTCCTTCTTTGCCAGCTGGGAACTCTCAAGTATCTCAAAATACCCTTTCATGTTACAGGCACAAGCAATATTTATTTCTATCAATCCCATTTTTGTCTTCAGGAATCCCCTTGCCTCCAACACTAAAACACATCCTTGGGACTATTTCCTTCAGCTCTGTTCCCGATTCATTCAACCTGAATCCCATCTCTGTTCCTCTAAAACCTGCCCCTGCAGCATTTGTTGGAGGTAACTCATAGCATGTCACTTACTGGAGCGGAGGTTCCCTCTACGATGTGTTTCGTTCAGAGGCGCAAGGCAGCTTCCTAAAAGCAGAGTTACAGACTCCATAAAATATATGCCATCAAGCTCTGGAAGGAATTTGTTAAGGCACAACTGGTCACTGTCCTGGTTTCAGCAGGGATAGAGTTAATTTCCTTCCTAGTAGCTGGTACAGTGCTGTGTTTTGGATTTAGGAGGAGAACAATATTGGTAACATACCAATGTTTTAGTTGTTGCTAGGTAATGCTTACACTAGCCAAGGACTTTCAGTTTCCCATGCTCTACCAACTGAGAAGGCTGCAGGTGCACAAGAAGCTGGGAGGGGGCACAGCCAAACTGGCCAAAGGGACATTCCATACCATTGGACGTCATGCTCAGTA
>NW_008824348.1:116532-117910 GCF_000699105.1 Pygoscelis adeliae
TCTCCCCCTCCCCTCCCCCCCCCCGCGGGGGGGGGGGGGGGGGGGGGGAGTGAGCGAGCAGCTGTGTGGTACTCAGTTGCCAACTGCAGTTAAACCACAACAGTCACTCGTTTTTTATGATCCCAGGAAAGCTCCACTCTTTCATTGACATAAGCATTTGTGAAAAGTGAATTGCAAGATTGCAAGAACAGCTGTTAATAGGAAACAAACTTCAAATTCACAGACAATTATCTGGATGAGAGCAAAATCCATCCAGCACCTTCCACACTCTTATAAAACATATGCAGTATTTCAGACTCGCCTGTGAAAAATCAGCACACAGGAGCCAGAACACCACGTTTTCCACCTCTGCTCCATTTCTGCTAATGGACCTCCCTTACAAAGTGCTCAACTCCCCAACAATTCTTTATACTGAATCTCTGCTGTGGAAATTAGAGCTGGGTGGAGTATTAATATAAATTTATATAAAAATGTAAACAAAAAAATACAGTTTGATCCCAACAATTATAATCTTGTACATCCAATCTCCAATTTCCTTAAGACCCCTTGCAAGCACAAAGGATGGCAGGATTACAGTCAGGTCATAGGGACAATCAAGAAACAACACAGTGATTATCCATCCCTGGACCAAAGTAAAATCTTTAAGTTACACAGAACGATACCTTAGGGAAAGGAGAAAAAAACCCAAAAACCAACCATATAAAGAAATGTATCACCCCAACTTAGCTAACAAAGGATCACACTAAAATTTTCAGTCTTGCTAGGCAATGCAACTCATAGCATAAGGTATCTTCTCTGAGCAGAGAAGATTATTTATTTACTTATTTAAAATACAAACTAATTGCTTTCAAGATGCTCTATGCCTGAGCTGCTCTGTTCACAAGGCACAGGGAGCTCTACTCTACCCCTCTGCTCACAGTGTTTCCTGAGGATTCTGTCTTACAAACAAATTTAGAAAAAACAAAAAACTCATTACTCTGGTATTGAGAGTTAAATGTTATTTCAAGACAAAAAGCAGCTCCTTGAGATTAGTCATCTGCAGGGGGAAACCATGACCATGGATCTCTTTTAGTCCCTGGGAGACCCATTTTAGAAAGTAGCCATCACTGCTGCAAGATTGCTGTGACAATTTCTATTATCATCCCATCCCATTGAGTGTCAACACACTCTCCCCACAGACAGGGGACTCCACTGGCCCACACAGGGTATTTGCAGAAAATCCAGTGAACACAGACAGGCTGATTTTAATCCCTTTGATTTTCTAATCAGCAAATGCTGTATTACAAAGATACAAAGGGCAAGCCATAATGCATATTGAAAAAATTAATCACTGCCGTCAACAACTTCTGTTTTTCTGCAAAATTTTACAGTTTAAAAA
>NW_008824348.1:117938-119338 GCF_000699105.1 Pygoscelis adeliae
TTATGATGGGAGCGTTAGCTTGTTTCCAGCTTCTCTCACCTCCAGGAATCCCAGGCACAAGCCCAGGCTCCGTGATAAACACGCCTGCCAGTACCACGGGAGCTGGTGAACACAGATCAGTATGCAACATACAGACAGATTGGCACCCTGTGCTGAATGCGTTTAGGTTCTCTGCTTCCTCCAGCAGCACAGAGGTACGTACCAGCAAGCAGCTTCACTCAGTTAATTTTCAGTAGCTGCCAGTTCCCAGAGGAAACACATCAGGAGCACACAGAAATGTTAGCATCGTCTGGCAAAGAGCTCTCTTCTTCTGCCTGTACAGACACACTGTTCCCAGGCAAAGGCATCTGGGGCACAGGAGTAAATGTGAAAAAGCAGAGGCCTCCCTGCCCTTCAGCACCCTGTTGGTAAAAGGGAGGATATTCTGTGCAATGTTTCTATTTTAAACAAAGATCTCACAAACAGACCTTTTTTGAGCTATGAGGATGTAAGAATAAGCAAGATGCTGTGTTGCAGCTTTCTGTGCAACCTTTGTTTGAGAACAGAGGTTGTGGTAACTGGTGAGCAACAGATCATGAGCAAATATTTAAGATCATCTGGCAACTTGCTGGCAGAGTTGTAAGTTCAGAGACACCCCAAGCCAAGCACATAAGGCAGAAACTCAGCAGGCAGCTTCCAAACACTGCTGAGGGACCAGCAAACCCGAGCTAAGCAAAGGCACTGCTTGGGACCTGCTGAGACAAAAAACTAGAGGACAGACCTCCCATGTTGCACAGAGGCACTTGATCACTCAGCCCTGATACTTCTTTTACAGATGAGCTCCTAGTAGCTCATAGGACCAAATTAGATTTCATACCCAAGATCTGCAAGTGAACATGCTGCCATACACACACTCCACTTGAAAGGACCTTTACCAACCTTGGCACCAGTGAACACACCAAGAAGCACATGTGCAATCTACTGGTACACATTGGGAAGCACACACACACTCGTACATGCACTTCTCATTGCTTCCCAGCGTCCTTCAAACTAAGGGATCTATCTTGCAGAACTGAAATCATAACAACTGGTAGGAATGGGCTTAAGTGCTGCCTTAAAACATATAACTCACTGCTTCGCAGAACCAATTCTGGACCTGCCTTTTTATCATTGTTCATCTCGTTACTCCAGGAATCAGAAGGAAAACTCACCTGTGAGTGGAACAAGCAGACGTGCATTTGCATTGGTACCATCAGCAAACCACAGGGAGGGATTTTACGGAGGAAGCTTGGGGTTCACATCTCACTAAAGGCTGAACTGCAGTGCACATTTCAGAAAGGCAACAAACCTTGACTTTTACCTATAAGCAAGTGGCTCAAATATGTAAGTTTTTCCAAGGTTTTTAATCACACAAGTGATTA
>NW_008824348.1:119370-127713 GCF_000699105.1 Pygoscelis adeliae
CATCTAAGAGCACTTTATACTGAAAGCATCTCATTTCATCTTCTAGTTTTTTTAATCAGCATAATTATCATTAAAAGAATATTCAGAGGAACCACTTATATTTCACACTTCATAGACAAGTTACCAGTCAAGCAGCACAGACTTCTGAAGTCACCATGAATTTTAGTCAATCTCTACATAAACTCAATGAAAACGTTCTCCAAACACAAAGATCTCCAGCAGTTGGGCCACCTTACGCTTAGAAACAAAGCCCGTCCTCAGCAAAGCAGTTACAGCGAAAGCTATAATATGTAGGTCAGCAATCTAAGAAGGGCTATGGTTAAGACAAAGTATCAGATTGATTCATAATGCTCTTTGATTGCTAATCCTGTGCAGAACTGTGATTTACATCACTCTAGCAAAATCCGAGGACTATGGAAAAGGTCCGTGCATTTCGTAAAAGATCATAAAAACAATTCTGTAAGATCTTTTATCATAATCTTTCTGAATGTCGAGTTGAGAACAGGAAAATGACATTTTCACCCGAGGGCTGCGTGTGCCGCTTAGCCTCTCCTGTGGAAAGGGAGGAGGACTATGACTCTGCTGCATCATTTCTGCCCTTTCAAAAGCTGGCAATGCAACAGACCAATCAGGTCAGGAGAAGCACAGGAGGTGGAAGAACTTGAGTTCAAACATCTCCTCCATGCCAGCCAACCTGAGAGCAAAGGGCAGGACAACCTGACATGGATTTTGGCCAGCACCCATTACCATCATCTGCTTCCTCCAGCCTAGAGCAACACAGAAGCAGAGAGGGACGCGTGCTTTCCAAGTGCCTGTGGTTAAGGTGCCTGCGTGGGCGGTGTCATGCATGCACTACCTTCGGCAAAGGGCTGCCCTTCAGCGGGCCATCTATGCTCTGACAGAGGCAGGCAGGGAAATAAGCCTCTGAATATACAGTAATCTGCTTCTGCAGCCGAGTTCCTCTTGCACCACAGTCTCAAGGACAGAGTTAAAGATACGAAACATTACCGGCTGCAGCTGCTTTGCCATTCGTTAGACCATCCTCAGCCATCTCACACTGGCACCTCTAATTCCTCCCATGCGTTTCCAGCTCCTGCAATAGAGGAGTCCACCAGCAACCACTTTAAATTAAGATTTAAGTATTTGCCTATTTTGTCCCTAGAAAACTAGGTCTAGTGACAACGATGCACCTCTATTTCCACAGTTTCGTTTTAATCAAGTTACAGAGTATTTGCAAACAAACAGTAGCCACCAAGCAAGCAGCCTGATTATCAAAGCTTCATCAACAAATATCTGTTTGTGCAGAAATTAGGTAAAAATGATCATGTATTCCACCTGTTTTCTGAAATTTAACCTCACATTTGCTGTCAACAAGAGATACACACACCCAGCTGAGCGCTGCAGCACCACTGATAACATGGCAGCTCACTGCACAGGTTGTCTATCTCCTAAGGATGATTTTCAGGCCAGCCACTGCTTTTGCCAGAGGTCCTCCTTAGGCAGATGACCACGCAATACACCCACAAAGCCCACACTAAGTCACCACTGCTGCGTATGAACACAGCCCAAAACAGAGCTCCTTCCACAGTATTTTGCCTACCTAAGGGAAGCTACCATAAAATGAAGGAAAGAAAGCCAGTGGACAGATTTATCTGGACCCAAGCTGGAGCCCCATAAGGCTGTCCTGTCCCCAGCACCCACAGCGGCTGTGCTGAAGCTCCCCGAGCACTCACGCCTTGGCACCAGGGAGCTGCTCGTCTCTGCAGCACAATCACCTCCAGCAGCAGCAAACCGATTTATTAGCTAAACCAGAAGAGAACAGATGATTTGTCTAGATTCAGCACTTGCATCATCTCGAAAGCAGTGGCTGATGCAGAGGCGAGGAGATCAGCTGCCCAGAGCAGAGGAGACCTGGAGAAAGACTGCCTGCCCTCAGAGGTCCCCATGCCTGCTGACTCCAGCCCCCCAAGCCCTCATCCTCCAACAGCAAAAGCTGCAGCTAATACGAAAAGTTTGCCTCATTAGACACTCTTGGCTTCTGTCCCAGAGGCCTTCTGGGGAAGATTTTTCCTGGGAATGTTCTTCCTCCTGGGGAACATTCAGCATCACTCATGTCTATATGAACTCCTCAGTTACTCAAAGCTTCACCTAAACGTTCTCTGACACTGTGACCCAGGCAAAAGGGCACGGTTGTGAAGTGCAAGGGATGTGTGCTCGTTACCTTATCTTGTCCTGGACCCTAGCCGATGAGGACAACTCTCCAAGACACACGTGACCAAGGCCAATAACCACGTTTTGCAGCAAAAGCTGAGGCCAGAAAGCCACCCCTTTCCCCCTCAGTAACACACTTCAGGTAAGCCTGCCCCACACTGCTGGGGTCTCCTTCCACTAACTCCCCTCCAAGAGCAGGAGGATCACACAGGCATGCATCACAGTGTTCCCATGTATTTAAGGTTATCCCAGCTCTGGAAAACTATTCCACAACCTTTCGTGTAAGGAGGGTTATAAAATCCCATTAGGTTAGCTACCAACCTTTTAGGCAAGCGCAGTCTGGTGCATGTGCCACTACGGAAGGAGTCGCACATTGCAAGTTATATTCACTCCTCGCACATTAATAGGCAGCTCTGGTTTCTCACTCCCTCACAGCCAAGAAAATCTGCTACATCCAGCTGCCCTGCGATGGCACCTTTTCCCTCGCAGATATTTTTGATTTGACACTGTCCGTGATTTGATCCAGTTGCAGCAAGCAGCTATAGAAACAGCATCAAGCAGCAGCAGTTTGCATTCCTCTACCTTCCTGGGTCCCCTTCCACCGCCCTGATTCACAGGGGGGCTCATAAATACAGCAAACAAGATTTGCCCTGAAAGAAAACACTAATGCATGGCAACACAGAAAACACATTAAATATTATTTTTCCTCTCTGCAGTCTGACCTGCTGTGAACTATTAAAACCAAATTTAGCTACTTCTAAAATTACTTACAGCGTATATCCCTTGCTACAACTCGTAGGTTCGTGCAGACTGACCCACACCAGCAGAGATCAGTTAAATTCAGATGAGAATAAGCACAAACACGAGGAGAGGAAGGGGCTGGAGGCACAAGGTACATTTTTCGTTGGCATTATCTGTCTCATCCCCCAACCTGACGTCCCTCGGTGCTGGCACTGGGGCAAGCTCCACAGGCAGGATTGACTGGGTTTTCTGCTGGCAAAGCCCTGCCGAGCAGTGCCAGGACCAGGGCCAGGGCCCCGCTGCTTCCCACCGCTGCCCAGAGAGCAGAGCCCAGGCAGTGGCCGGGGCAGGTGGGATGTCCGGCCGAGGCAGGGGGGACAAGCAGCCTGGGCAGCTATGGCCATGAACAACTACCACGTAGAAGTTTATATTCATGGGGTTATAAGAATAAAAAAAAAAAAATATTATAAGAGGAATTCATAAAGTTACACCACAGCGGAGCTTGCACTTGTCAATCAAGGGAGCACCCCACACTGCTTACTCAAGACTGCTCATGGATCTCCCCCCTGGCCGGAGCCACCCCCCAGCCCACCCATGCCAAGACCCCCGAGGGCCACGGGGCTGGGGGCAGCACGGCCCTTCCCACCCTCCCACGGCACCTGCACCACTGCACCAGCCTTGGCCCTGCCGCCGCCCGCTCATGTCAACAGACATAAGTGGAAATGTCGACAGAGGGAAGCGGAAATGTCGACAGAGAGAAGCGGAAATGCTCATCACTTTTTTAATATTCCTTCTATGGCTATTTTAATTCCCTTCACTGTCTTATTTAAAATATTTCTTGTCTTTCCTTAGTGCCTTCGCTTTTTAAATTTTCTTTCTACATTTCTGTTTTAGTTTGCTGTCCCTATTTTTTAATTTTTCTCTTTATTTCCCTGATCCCCCTTGCTTTTCTAATTTTCTTTCTATGCCTACTTTTACCCTGTTCATTGTCTTTATTTTTTAATTATTTCTTGTCTTTCCTTAGTGCCATCAGTTTTTAAATTTTCTGTCTATGTCTGCATTTTATTTTACTCTTGCTATTTTTTAGTTCTTTCCTCTCTTAATCCTTTGGCTTTTAAAATTTTGTTTCTACCTCTACTTTTATCTACTTTGGTGTCCCTATTTTAAATTTTTTCCTGTCTGTCCTGTACCTCATTGCTTTTAAACTTTTCTTTCTGTGACCACTTTTATCAACAGGCCTATCCTTATTTTTTAATTCTTTCCTGTCGTTTAACATGTTGCTTTTAAATTTTCTTTCTATGCCTACTTTTACCCTGTTCATTGTCTTTATTTTTTAATTATTTCTTGTCTTTCCTTAGTGCCATCAGTTTTTAAATTTTCTGTCTATGTCTGCATTTTATTTTACTCTTGCTATTTTTTAGTTCTTTCCTGTCTGTCCTGTACCTAATTGCTTTTAAACTTTTCTTTCTGTGACCACTTTTATCAACAGGCCTATCCTTATTTTTTAATTCTTTCCTGTCGTTTAACATGTTGCTTTTAAATTTTCTTTCTATGCCTACTTTTACCCTGTTCATTGTCTTTATTTTTTAATTATTTCTTGTCTTTCCTTAGTGCCATCAGTTTTTAAATTTTCTGTCTATGTCTGCATTTTATTTTACTCTTGCTATTTTTTAGTTCTTTCCTCTCTTAATCCTTTGGCTTTTAAAATTTTGTTTCTACCTCTACTTTTATCTACTTTGGTGTCCCTATTTTAAATTTTTTCCTGTCTGTCCTGTACCTAATTGCTTTTAAACTTTTCTTTCTGTGACCACTTTTATCAACAGGCCTATCCTTATTTTTTAATTCTTTCCTGTCGTTTAACATGTTGCTTTTAAATTTTCTTTCTATGCCTACTTTTACCCTGTTCATTGTCTTTATTTTTTAATTATTTCTTGTCTTTCCTTAGTGCCATCAGTTTTTAAATTTTCTGTCTATGTCTGCATTTTATTTTACTCTTGCTATTTTTTAGTTCTTTCCTGTCTGTCCTGTACCTCATTGCTTTTAAACTTTTCTTTCTGTGACCACTTTTATCAACAGGCCTATCCTTATTTTTTAATTCTTTCCTGTCGTTTAACATGTTGCTTTTAAATTTTCTTTCTATGCCTACTTTTACCCTGTTCATTGTCTTTATTTTTTAATTATTTCTTGTCTTTCCTTAGTGCCATCAGTTTTTAAATTTTCTGTCTATGTCTGCATTTTATTTTACTCTTGCTATTTTTTAGTTCTTTCCTCTCTTAATCCCTTGGCTTTTAAAATTTTGTTTCTACCTCTACTTTTATCTACTTTGGTGTCCCTATTTTAAATTTTTTCCTGTCTGTCCTGTACCTAATTGCTTTTAAACTTTTCTTTCTGTGACCACTTTTATCAACAGGCCTATCCTTATTTTTTAATTCTTTCCTGTCGTTTAACATGTTGCTTTTAAATTTTCTTTCTATGCCTACTTTTACCCTGTTCATTGTCTTTATTTTTTAATTATTTCTTGTCTTTCCTTAGTGCCATCAGTTTTTAAATTTTCTGTCTATGTCTGCATTTTATTTTACTCTTGCTATTTTTTAGTTCTTTCCTCTCTTAATCCCCATCATTTTTTAAATTTACTATGTTTCTGTTTATTTAGTTTGCTGTTACTATTTTTTAATTTTTTCCTCTCTTAATCCCATGGCCTTTAAAATTTTTTTACGTCTACTTTTATTCAGTTTTCTGTCTCTATTTTTTAATCATTTCCTCTCTTAATCCCCATCATTTTTTAAATTTACTATGTTTCTGTTTATTTAGTTTGCTGTCCTTATTTTTTTATTTTTTTTCCTTTATTTCCCTAATCCTTTTAATACTGTCTCCTTTTATCCAGTTCACTGTATTTTAATTTTTTTCTTGTCTGTCCTTTACACCTTTGCTTTTTAAATTTTATTTCTGTCTGCGTTTTAGCTCGTTGTCCTTATTTTTCAATTTTTTTCCCTTTATTTTCTTAATCCTTTTTTAAAAATGCCCTTTCTTTGTCTACTTTTACTCCATTCACTGTTTTTATTTTTTAATTCCCTCTTGTCTTTCCTTAGTGCCATCACTTTTTATATTTTCTTTCTATGTCTACTTTTATCAAGTTCCCATCTGTATTTTTTAATTCTTTCTTGTCTGTCATGTAGCTTGTTGGGTTTTAAATTTACTTTATGTGTCTCTGTTCTAGTTCGCTGCCCCTATTTTTTAATTTTTTCCTTTATTTCCTTAATCCTGTCGCTTTTAAAATGTTCTTTCTATGCCTACTTTTATCCAGCTCCTGTTTCTATTTCTTAATTCCTTCCTGTCTGTCATGAACCGGATTGCTTTTCAAATTTTTTTTCTATGTCTACTTTTATCTGGTTAACTGTCCATATTTTTCAACTTTTTACTCTCATAATTATTTTCGTTTTGAAATTTTGTTTTTAGGTGTACTTTTATCTCGTTTTCTGTCTCTAATTTTTTTCCTGTTTCCTGTATCCTGTCGCTTTTAAAATGTTCCTTCTATGTCTACTTTTATCAAGATGTCTCTCCCTGTTTTTTAATTGTTTCCTGTCTGTCCTGTACCCTGTCGCTTTTAAATTTTCTTTCCTCATCTATTTTTATCCAGTTAGCCGTCTTTATTTTTTAATTCAGTCCAGTCTGTCCTGTACCCAGGCGCTTTTAAAATTATCTTTCTATGTCTCTATTTAGGTTTTTTTGCTATTTTTCAAATTTTTCCTCTCTTAATGTCTTAAGAATTTTTGTTTCTATGTTCACTTTCATGTATTTTTCTGTCTCAGTTATTTACTTTTTTCCTATGTCATCTACATTGTCACTTTAAAAAATTTCTTTCTGTATACTTTTATCCAGATGTCTAACCCTATTTTTTTATTTCCTGTCTTTCCTGTGTCATGTTGCTTTTAAATTTTCTTTCTACGTCTACTTTTATCAAGCTGTCTATCCCTATTTTTTAATTCTTTGTTTATCACACACCATGTTGCTTTTTAAATTTTCTTTCTACGTCTACTTTTATCAAGCTGTCTATCCCTATTTTTTAATTCTTTGTTTATCACACACCATGTTGCTTTTTAAATTTTCTTTCTACGTCTACTTTTATCAAGCTGTCTATCCCTATTTTTTAATTCTTTGTTTATCACACACCATGTTGCTTTTTAAATTTTCTTTCTACGTCTACTTTTATCAAGCTGTCTATCCCTATTTTTTAATTCTTTGTTTATCACACACCATGTTGCTTTTTAAATTTTGTGTCTTTTTTGCCCCCCCTCTTCTTTTGGATCATCCCGAGGCTTTAGAGGGTCTCCTCGACACGCTTTTATCTCTGGAGCGTAATTCATACCCCTCTCGGTTTGTCAGAACATCTCCTCGGGTCACGCCTCTTCCTCAGAGCAGTCTTTTTGTCCTCGCCTCCATCTCGCTCGCCTCCAATGGGTCAGCTTGTCCCTCGTGACATCTGTACGCTGTTCAAATCCCTTCTCGAGTACCTTTGTGCCCTCAAGTCGCCTTCTATCTCTCCAGCCACCTCAGCACCCCTCTATTTCTGTCATGACACTTCCTGTGAGCGTCTTATTCAGAGATGACTCTTCCTCAGGCTTTCATTTTGCCCCAGAGCACTCTACCTTCCCTCTGCCATGTCGGATGCCTCCATTCAGTCCCCGGTCTCCTGAGGACATCTGTACTCTGTTCAAATCACTTCCCGAGTACCTCATTGCGTCAGCAATCCTTTGTTTGTGTCTCTGTCCACATTGCCCCATCTCCCGGAGCCCTCTCGTTGCTGTCACAACACCTCCCGAGACTGTCCCCATGCCCCACAGCACCCTTCAAGCTCTGCAGCCCTCTTTGCATCTCTCATTCAGACAGAACCATTCCTCAGGCTTTCTCTGTGCCCCAGAGCTTTCTTACCTTATTCACTGCCATCTAGGATGTCTCCATTCAGTCGCTCATCCCCTGAGGACATCTGTACATCACTGGGGTCTTGAGTTTTGTGTTGTGTCCCAGAGCCTTCCTCTGTCTCTCTTTCACTCTCAGCACCCTTCTCCCATCATCATGCCTCCCGAGGCCATCCTCCCACCCCACAGCCCTCTTTTGGCTCTGTAGCACACTTTGTGCCCTTCTTGCTCCCTGAGAACATTTCCTCATGCCATCTTTCATCTCCAGAACGCTCATGTTGTCCTCTATGCTAGCTAGGATACCTCTGTTCAGTCCCTGGTCTCCTGAGGACATCTGTAGTCTGTTCAAATCCCCTCTGGACTTTTTCATCGTGTCCTCGAGCCTTCTTTTCCCTGTCCCTCTCAGAACCCCTCTGCTACTGTCACGATGCCTCCTGAGGTCTCAGATGTTCCCCGCAGCACAGTTTTAGCTCCG
>NW_008824348.1:129212-130461 GCF_000699105.1 Pygoscelis adeliae
GGTGGTGCGCCCCTCCCCTTTCCCAGGGGACTGTGGGAAGGGTGGGGGGGTGGGTCCCGGGGTATATGAGCCACAGCCTCTGATCAGAGAGCTCATTCTGCTCCTGGGCTTCCCTGGTGCTAGTGCTTTGCTTGTTCCGTCAGTCAATTGCAGCATTTGAGCTGGTTAAAGTATTGGGCAGATGTGTTTTGACTTTTAGAGAAGCAGAAGCATCTGAGGTAAGAGCTTCAGGACCAGCCAAGGTTAAGCAGCATATATATAGCAGAAAGTACACTTGTATGCAGCTTTCTTTTTTTGGGCTGAATAATTTTGTATTGAGTATTCAGGGGTAGCAAGATGGCTTAGTAGTGTTTATTATTCTAGGTACATTACCTTTTCCTGGAATTCCTGACTTTACTGAAGATGGAACCTTGTCTTTTTACCAGTTTTGCTGTATGCTATTTAAACTGCTGGTATTGTTCCTCTTGATAGGACTGATGGTGAGATTATCTAGCAGGGCTTAGGGTGAGCATCTTGTATGCATCTGCATATGGAGTTTTAGTGTTTCTTGAGAAAGCAGTGGGGAGCTAAGCCATAGTGTGTTTCAGGGTATGGGACGGCTCATCGCCTTTTCCAATTGCCCACAGAGTACCATGTTGTCCCTAGAACCTTTGCAGATTGCGGCAGGCCCCTCATAGATTATAAGCATCAGGACTTCATTTATCTTGCGGGACTGTAGCAGAGCCCAGAGTCTGTGGGAAGATGGAAGATAGGAGGTGCTCGCAGAACGTAGGGAACGGCTCAGAAGAGCAGCTCCCGAGGAGCGGCCGGTGGAGGGCGTTCAGGGGCTACAAATACAGGGAAGGAGCTGTCAGGAAGGAGTGGGGTTCTTTTCCCTGACAGTTCAGGAGAGGAGAACGGGTTTCAAAAGTTTTGTGACTGGGGGGTGGTTGGGAAAGGGAGGAGGATTCATCAGCCTTTCTCAGACTGATTTTTGCAGTTAGATTTGAGTGCCCGCCCGCTCCCGCTTTGCAACCAGAGATATTTTTGAGAAGGGATTCTTATGGGATCTAATTCTGCTTTGTCATTCAGTCCTATTCAGAAGGTAGTTCTGGTAGAAGGTAGCATGTGTGGTCTTGCTAGAAATTAAGTGTAACCCCATAGTATTTTGGGTTTTTATAGGAAGCTAAAGCACATAATTTTTGATAACAACACCATTATTGCATTTAACAAACCACTTACCTACATAGCTTAGTATGACATCTATCTT
>NW_008824349.1:0-3163 GCF_000699105.1 Pygoscelis adeliae
GCTTATGACTCCTGACTTATTAACTGAGCTTGCAAGGAAAACATTAGAGACCTAAAAACATCACCCACCCAATCTTTAAATATCAGACAGGTGTGCAAGGAAGCACACAGGCATAAACTGTACATGCAGCAAAACATTTTCATCTCATTCAGCTGCTGAAATGCTCTGCCCTGTATTTTCCCACTCTGTATTACCAGAAGTTGCTTTTTGTTTTACTACATCTGTAGCAAGTGCCTGCTGGTTCACTAGCATTTGTGTTTTTCAATTTTTAAATACATAAATGAAATCCTTGTATGCAGGCCACTAAGCGCTCTGGTCAGGGATAAAACAGGCAGGAGATTAATCAACCCAACAGCTGTGGGTGTAGGAAGCCATGAGAGTCCTATATTCTCTTATGCGCTGTCAATGCTATTTATGCACTTTATGCAATGATACTGTAATGCAGCATGTGTCAATAGTCCCTGGATCCCAAGAGTCCTCTTCTGGCTTTTTGCTGCTAGCCATGCTCATTTGTTGAAGCGTTTTGATGTATTGTCTCACTTTCGAAATCGGGCCCAGAGCTTTGCAAGCAGAACTGTTCTGCTTCGCAGCAGTTCCTTTCCGTCCTCCACCTCCTGAAATACCTGTGCAGAAATCAACAAGCTTATTTGTGCCTCTTTCTTGAGGTTCTGCAAGCAAAATGTCAAAAGTATGGCTGAATGAGAGGAGCTGGACTTTCAGAAAGCTGCGGCACAGAGGCTGGTAAGGAGGCTGGGTGGTCGTGCAGTCAGAGATTAAATTCTAACGTAAATAACTCAGAGGTAGAAAGCAAGAAGGTGAATAAGCAATTTTCAACATGGTAAAAGGTTAATAGCAAGATGCCACAAGGTTCTGTATTAGGACTGATTTTTATCAAACTTTATTAATGGTTTGGAAGCATTGATGAATAGCGAACTGGCAAAACTTGCCAGTGAAATAGGAACTGCAAGGAATGTAACTGAGCACGACAGTGTAGCAACGCAAAGGCAGATGAAGCTTCAGTGCTGGGAAATGCTGATCAGCCTTGCAACATATTCAGAGTCAGCCCTTGTGTGTCACATTTTCCTTGGGGCTGGTGAAATGGAAACCTAGAGTGTTCAGTTGCTGAGGGAGGGAGAGAGAATTTGAACAAGCTCATGCAGCTGGAAATGAGATTTCACAGAATCATTTTGGTTGGAAGGGATGTCTTGAGATCATCTAGTCCACCCCCCTGCTCAAGCAGGGTCAGCTACAGCAGGTTGCCCAGGAGCGTGTCTGGTTGGGTTTTTAGCGTCTCCATGGATGGAGACTCCACAGCCTCTCTGAGCAACTTGTTTGACCACCCTCACAGTGAAAAAGAGTTTTCTTGTGTTCAGACAGAATTTCATGTGATTCAATTTGTGCTCACTGCCTCTTGTCCTGCCAGCGGGCACCACTGAGAAAAGTCTGGCTCCCTTTTCTTCATTCCCTCCTGTCAGGTATTTATACATGCTGCTGTGATCCCTCAAGATTTGGGAGTCTCTTGTTGTGGAGAGGTTTCAGGGGAAAAATTGCAGAGTAAATGATGGACTGGAAAAATTCTCCCTCTAAGGAAGGTGAAATGGTGAACCTCAGCAGATCTTAAGGTTACTTGGTGTGGAAAAGATCATTTGTGGGTTAGAACAGAGAACTACTCAGTGTTAGGGTATGGAGACTGGATGGACCCATAGTAACGAGAGGATATGGATTTCCACAGACTGGAGGGGTCTTACAGAAATTCTGTAATGAGGAAGCAGAAATATCTGACCCTTGATAAAGATGCTATTTCAGGAGCAAGACCAGAAGGAGGTAAGTACCTCTTCGGGAAAGGTGAGGTAGTATTTTATTTGGTTTCCTTGTAAGGGGAGGACTTGTGATTTGGGGAAAGGCGGAATGGGATTTGGAGAAGACTTTCTGCCTTGAGGCCTACAGCTGGCAAATTAATTGTGGAAGGAAGGATTTGTAGTGTTTAAGGTTGAATTTGTTCACAAAGTCTGCCCTGACATTGAAGAGTGAAAGACAGAATCATTTTGTCCTGTTTTCTTAGGTGAACTTGCACAATTGGAGACAGATGAACCCTGAATCTGTTGTTTGGTTTGCAGGCATGTCATATGCACGCAGCCATGCACATACTTGCATCACAACAAAAATCCAGTAGTTTTGGCTCACATCATTTATAAAACAGCAAGGAAGATATTAACCTTAATTTGAGATGAGAATATTGATTATTTTTTTATGACAGCATGAGCACCCCCATGGATCTCACTATCTCTGGAGTTCAAGGCCCTTATTTTAATATGTAAGGATATAAGTGTGAGTTAAACACCGAAGACACACCAAAATGTTTAATGCCTTATTGCCTAGAGGCAATTGAGTAGAATAATCTGGTTTAATTCGCACTTTGTGTAAAATCTCGTTGTAAATAGTAAAATAATGACATTCACCGGCTTTAGAAACTTATCAATGTTATTCTGTTCTGTCACTTCTCACTGTTTTGAAGTAACATTAGAGTGGTACAGAACACTTAAACCTAGCAGACCATATCAGACTCTGTTCTCTTTTTATATTTTATTTTGAACCTCTTTTATCATTTATTGTGAAGGATTCCAGGATGCTGCTTCTGATTAACCACTGTGTTAGATTGGCATTTTCCTATTCTATTTACCAGATTCAAAAAGAGGGAAAAAAGTTTGTTTTTTGTTTTTTGTTTTTTTAAACAGAGCTACCTTCAGCACGTATTTCTTAGGCCATTGTTAATATGCTTCATTACCTTCACAGATATATAGAATAAGCAAGTTAGCTAAAAGCTGCAACTAAATAAAAAATAGCAGCATTAGAGAATCCTGCTGGCCCTAGATCTTGGGAGACTTTGATGGACTGGTAGTTAGAAATTGGGGAGAAGATTTTCTCAGGCTTTCAGAAATATACTATGTTTGCTTCTATTGGCACTTGAGAATGATTCCAGGTGTGCCTTTTTATTTACTGTATTTAGAATCATAGAATCATTAAGGTTGGAAGAGACCTCTAAGATCATTGAGTCCAACCGTCAACCCAACACCACCATGCCCACTAAACCATGTCCCTAAGCGCCTCATCTACACATCTTTTAAATACCTCCAGGGATGGTGACTCAACCACTTCCCTGGGC
>NW_008824349.1:3351-10076 GCF_000699105.1 Pygoscelis adeliae
TCTCCAGACCCCTCACCAGCCTTGTTGCCCTTCTCTGGACACGCTCCAGCACCTCGACGTCCTTCTTGTAGTGAGGGGCCCAAAACTGAACACAGTATTCGAGGTGCGGCCTCACCAGTGCCGAGTACAGGGGCATGATCACTTCCCTACTCCTGCTGGCCACACTAGTTCTGATACAGGCCAGGATGCCATTGGCCTTC
Organism: Pygoscelis adeliae; assembly: GCF_000699105.1. Classification (NCBI taxonomy): domain Eukaryota; kingdom Metazoa; phylum Chordata; class Aves; order Sphenisciformes; family Spheniscidae; genus Pygoscelis; species Pygoscelis adeliae. The sequence continues at coordinate 3,552 of NW_008824349.1, forward strand.
TTGGCCACCTGGGCACACTGCCGGCTCATGTTCAGCCGGCTGTCAACTAGCACCCCCAGGTCCTTTTCTGCTGGGCAGCTTTCCAGCCACTCTTCCCCAAGCCTGTAGCGCTGCATGGGGTTGTTGTGGCCCAAGTGCAGGACCCGGCACTTGGCCTTGTTGAATCTCATACAGAGATTCATATTTCTAAACTAGAAATTTACATATTACTAGATTTTCTATTTTACTAAAATTTACATATTTCTAAACTAGTTCTCTCTGGCCTGGAGACTGGGATGGCATCATGGACCTCACAGTGTCTCTCCTGCAGATTAATTTTGTCTGAATTGCGTATTACTGCCAGTGACTTCTCAGCAGAGTTTGAACACAATCAGGTTATGTTCTCTGCTGCGTGGTTTCTCTGCATAGTTCGGGGTAGGACAATTTCAGCTGCCTGCTTACAGAAAGCAGGTGAGTACAAAATACCCTCAGTAGGAGTTGAAGAGAAATGGACTGCCTTAGGGAGGAAGAGGATAGAAAAAGTGTGTTCTGGAGGAAAAGTAGAGTGGGAAAGAAAAAGAAAGAGGAAGGTGATGACAGTTGACGTGGGAACAGGGGCAAGAAGTGAATGATACCAAACTCACCTGTGTTTCTGTGACTGTTTCCAGGACTGGTATATATTTCAGAACTCCCCCAGTGAAGTAAGCCCTTGAAGCTTGCATCTGAGCACATTCAGAAGTTTGTCAGAACTTCTCCAGTTTTGGAGAAAGAAGCTATTTGGTGCTTAGAGCCATATTCTTACAGTAGCAAGAGAAAACATGGCATATTGAGTTACCATTTGGCAGACGTGGTATGCTGTTCGTGTATGATCCCTTCCTGGTTTAAATAGGAAGTATACAATGCATTTGCTTAAACCAGCATGAACTCACACCAAAGGTGCATAGGACTGTGGCACTTCAGAGCTTACCAGCAGCAAATCTGGTAAGTCACCAAGTGACAATAACACGATTGTTCTTGATTATTTTCTCAAGCCCCAAAAACAGATGTAAAGCCTTACTGTAGGCATCACCAGTGAAAAACGTGGCCTTGAAGTGTGGGTTTAATTAAGAAAAAGCAAACAAGCAAACAAAACCCAGTGGGATATTTGCCTCCCTCCTCAGAGAGTGAGTGTTTTGTGTGATCTCATCTCTGGAATTGTCAGTCTACCAAAAACTAAATTCACTAAAAGTGAATTAAAGTTACTCTGACACTTCTTTCAGTAGAAATGATATCTGAAATCTAGATTATTTCCCCTTGCCCACAGTTATGTTTGCACTTCAAAGTCAATAAAATCTTACAGTAATAATATCCTAAGTTATCCTAAGTCCAGGCAAGTAAAAGGTACTTCATGTGCAGCTTCCAGGTTAAATTGAAGTTCTAACTCATCTTCATTGTGCAGTAAATTGGGATAAAATAATTAATACAAGCTGTAGAGCCCATAAAGAGGATAGATTTTAGTCGAAGATCTAGAGATACAATTTAAAGTGAAAAAGCTGTGACAGTAATAAGCTAACAGACACTATCACTGTAAGAAATTGTTAAGAACTGTAGTAGAGGTAAATGACACCTAACCCAGGGCATCCATTCCTCTCCAGTCTGTCTTTTATGATGTGAAATTGCAAACCATAGGTCAGGAATAGGCAAATTATTTGTGCTTGGGCTAAGGTATGGGAGGATTTGTTTTTTCCCCATTGAGTTTTTTTGGGGCCTGTACAGCCGAACAATTACAGTTTACTGCATGGCTAATGTTACTATTAGAGAACATAGTGAGAAATGGTGCAGAGATCTCGGTTGTACCAAGTGGAGCCTTAGCAGGGTTTTAAGGCTCCAAGTGGAGCTGGCTGTCCTTGCTCCTGCAGAGCTGCTTAGTGTCCTGTGCTTCCAGGACTTTAGTTCTGGGGTTCTGCTACCGCCATGCTTGTGCTGGGGACAGCCAGCTGCTTTCTGCTTTCCAGAGCCTGGCTTGTCAGTAACAGGCTCTGCAAGAACCAGCTCAGCTCTAGTGAAGTCTATGCTGACCCAAAACTGATGAGCTTTGTTGCACCAGAGCTGCTTTTGCTACAGATGTCCTTGTGCTATTGTATCTAGCATTTCGAAGTCAAGAAACATGGCCACAGACCCCGTGTTTGGATCTGCATGTGTTAGGGTAGGTTCAAACAAGGCCTGTTAATTATGGCCCCCCATAGCACTGAAGCAGCAGCAGTGCTTATCTGTCTGAATTAGCCTGGAATTTATAAATTATGCTCAAATTACTCCATATCTGAGCTAATAAACATTGCCAGACCAAGCTCAATCAACAGCATGGCAATCCGGATGTTTCTATACCTGCTGCCTTCTTAATGTGCAGCCTGGGTGTTCTAATGCATCACTGAAAATGGTGTATCAGCAACACTAAAGCCCAGTTAAAAATACATCGATGGGTCTAACCTATCCATGGTCAGCCTGCACTGGTAGAGGTGCAAAGGAAACAGCAATCTAGATAATATGAAGTGTGGTACCTTCATTTGTAGGTCACCCAGTTCTGTTTGGGCTCATCTTGGTTTTAGAAAATGTACTGAAACTTGGAAGTCCAGCTCTGTACTGTGGCTGCTTGAGTGTATGTGAGCTGGATGGGAGGCGTGTGAAGAGCAACCATGATTCAGCTCCTAAGGTGGGAGGCTCTTACTGGAGCAACACAAGCCCTGTGGATTGGATGAACAGTGAAAAGAATTAGAAAACTGCTTTATGCAGTTTCACTTATGCTGGCTCTGTGTGGAGCTCTGACTATATATATCATTTCTATAGCTTCAGTCTGAGTATTACACTCATTGCTTCTGCCCTCAAGACAGGCAGGTGTTGGGCATCGTGGGCTCCTGCTAGGCAGCATCAAGGGCTTGATGTAGCGCACCATGTGGTGCACTCTCACTGCGGTGACGGAAGAGGTGGTTAAGGCACTGCAGACAGAAATGCTGCTCTTCTCATCTTTTTCTTTGGCTCTAGATTTTTCTTGGACCTCATTACTATTCCCAGGCATAGTATGTTGTGTTCCTCTGTGTGTCATACTTCACAAGGAAGGGTTGTTGCCGTTCTAGTAAAATAGCCTAGCTAAAACTATAAGACTCTTCTCCATTTGATGATGCTTCTTGCTTTATATCACATTAAACTGACAAGCAAAAATGAACAGGTGTGTGCTAACTCAAGAGCTATTAAATGATGTGGCACTAATGATCTCTACCAAAAATACCAGAAGTACCAAGGCAAATTACTCTGTTGGTTAAATTGCTATAATTTGGAGCAGACTGTAAATTACAGACAGTGTGTCTGAGTTAAGGGGTGACATACGCATTAGTCCTGGGTTTAGCTAGTTGCTGTAAAATTTGCTGAAAGCTAATGTTTGCCTAATGACACTGTGCATAAGCAGAGAACAACCTCTCTGTAGCAGGAATCTCACTTGAACAAAGCTTCCTGCTTAGGAAGCTGAAGAAAGGAAGAACAAAAGCAATATAAATGGGATAATGGCAATTTTTAATGGTAGCACACAGGAGGAGGAGGTATAATCCTGTATTGAGTATAATTATCATAACAGATGATAGCACATCCTAACAGCGTGATATGGTTTCCTGTCCCTGTAACTGATGAATGGAAAGACACAACTAGTAGCTCTGTTTTGGGGTGGAATGTTTCTGAATACAGAATGACAATTATACCTGAGAGGTTATTGCTTTTGATGTTCAGGAAGGATGAAAGGGGATAAATCTATTGGACTTGCTTACATTAGCAGGCTTTACCAGAGCTCTTTATTCAACTCTACAGCTGACTATGGGCAATGCCATTAATTCCAAATATTGCCAATCCATCATATCATGTGTTCCATTGCATTACTGCTGTGGTGCTTCTGCACTAATACAGAGGCTGTTAGGAGAGCTGAAGTTCTGCTAATTAAACACACACACACCACCAGTCCCTGCAAAACAGCAGTGTAGAAACCTATACATACTTTCCTCTAATACTTCATTTCATAAGTTAATGATTTTTTCATACATGGGAAAAGTATGTGATGGCAAATAGTCTCTTGGAGATTTCATAGCTAGGAGTTTGGGTTGACTCTTATTTATAAGTAACAAAACAACTGCAACTGCTTTTGCTGAGATTAATTTTTTGAAACGGGCTAGTAGGATGCAGAATATTTGTACTTAGTATTTTTCTTTTACTTTTATCAAGAAGGTGAGGTATATTAGTTGCTGTAACTTCAACTATCCAGAATGTATAACTTTTTTTGGTTTAAAGTTTCTGTAAGTGGTTTTTAATTCCTTTTCTTTCTGTAGTGATGTTATGACCTCAGGAATTGATATTTCAGGACAAAAAGCAAGTTCTGTGTTTCACATAAAGAACCATAGATTGGGTTTTTAACTCCAAACAAATTGCGAGGCACTGAATTTTAAATTTGTCTCTCTTTCAAGACTAAATTGTGAGAGTTCCACATACATTCTTGGGCAAGAGTTATACACAATAACAAATGTCTGCTGTGAGCAATGAGAGAGGGATTGCAGAGATATGTATAGTTATAACATATATATGCTTGCAACACTATTGTATTACCTGAGGTAGGATAAGCCATGTAATCAGAGAAACACCAAATGCAAGTTAAGTTTCTACATTTAACACTACACTTGCTCCAGCCCTCCTCCAGCGTCTGAAGTGGATCCCAAGTTATTGCAGGATCACTGTGGATCCCAGAATTTTGGTCAGAATATACAAAGAATATACAGTTGTCCTTGATGACTACTTTTGAAATCCCTGGTATATTTATAAATCACTTTTTTAATCTTTAATTCCTGTCATCAGAGATTTCCTATCTCATTGAGCTGCACAGCCTCTGCACACAGTGTGGAAAAACAACTATGAAAACTATGTAAAAGGTACTGGGCTGTCTTCTCTAGTGGTATTAGATGTTTCAGCACACAATGAGAACACGGTTCTGAGTTTTCCAAAGGAAGGTTTCAGCAATTTGCTTGCAAATGTCAGTCCTCTGACCATTAATGAGGCAACAAGTAGGTTGAGAACAAAGCTTCTGATAATTCTGGTGGTATGTTTGAGGTAAATATGAGGGCCGTGATGGGTAGGAGTAGGAGATTTTTTTCTCTGAGGAAAATATTTGTGTCAGAAAAAGCATCAGGCAGTGTGAGCTAAACTGTTCACCAGCTGCATGTGCTTTTGAGAAGCGTGCTTAAAAACAATAACCTGAAAATAGAAGATAGTACCCCACACAATATGGTGGGCATTTTGTGAGCCTCTGCAATGTTCAGGGGGGATCTGTTTTGTGCAGCCTTATTGATAAAGCCTAGATGAAGGCTGGATGCCTGTTAAGTCTACAGCTGTCACATATCAAAGAGACGGTGTTTATTAGGCGAAACATTTTAAACCAAATTGTCAGGCTTTTTTTCTTTCCCCCCCTGTGCACTCAGGAGTTCATGATGACTGGGAAGAAGAGAAGGTTGTTGCAATGAAGAGTGGGTCGTTGTGTATTTTTAGAGAATCATTACTCAGAAACCTGGGACAATGTGTGTGTATTTGTACAGCTTTAGAACCAGTGTGTGGCATGTCTGAAAATAGTTTTACTTTTCATAGTATTTTTTCATCATAAGCTTAACTGTATGCAGTATTCAGACAAGAACTGTCTTAGTTTACTTGATTTTTGGCTATGATGCATCTGGCCAGCCTTTTGAAATGCATGAATAGTTTTCATGTATAGTTTTCAAATACCTGTGAAGTTGCATAATTCTTAATACAGGCACAAAGAGTGAAATGAGCCTTGTGAAGTATAAATAACACAGACTAAATGTGCATATATCAGAGTTGGTCATCTTAGGTGCCTGGAAAGGGACAGTCTGAAATAATTCAGATAAATCAGATGTTTCTGAGATAAATCAGTAGTTTCTCTGCATTAGCGGTACAGCAGCCTAGGTGTAGGTACACTTACTCCATGGGGGAATGGACTGTTTGTACTTAGGGGAATGTGAACTAGCTTTTTGCCCATTATAAAATATATAAAAAGGCTGCAATGGCCACCTTTATATTTTGCTGTTGCTGATGTCTCTCCTGAAGCTGTTTAAACTGCTCTTTCACATTTCCCTATGTCTGGTGAACTCTCTGAAATGAAGGATAAAGGCAGGTAGCTTCAGCCCCTATTAACTGTGTTCCACTGATTTGTGCTCTGGCCATTAAAATGTATGGATACAGTTTTTCATTCCCATTTTAGAATCATAGAATCGTTAAAGCTGGAAGAGACCTCTAAGATCATCGAGTCCAACCGTCAACCCAACACCACCATGCCCACTAAACCATGTCCTTAAGCGCCTCATCTACACCTCTTTTAAATACCTCCAAGGATGGTGACTCAACCACTTCCCTGGGCAGCCTGTGCCAATGTTTAACCACTCTTTCAGTAAAGACATTTTTCCTCACATCCAATCTAAACCTCCCCTGGTGCAACTTGAGGCCATTTCCTCTCGTCCTTTCGCCAGTTAC
>NW_008824349.1:12458-25469 GCF_000699105.1 Pygoscelis adeliae
CCTTCGCCCTCATCCTTACCCATAAACACTCAACCGTATCATCATCACAATCATTGAGCTCTATACAATCGAAACACTCCCTAACATACAGAGCCACCCCGCCGCTTCTCCTTCCTCACCTGTCCCTTCTGAAGAGTTTATAGCCATCCATTGCAGCACTCCAATCATGAGAGTCACCCCACCATGTTTCTGTGATGGTGACTAAGTCATACCTCTCCCGCTGCACAATGGCTTCCAGCTCCTCCTGCTTGCCGCCCATGCTGCGTGCATTGGTGTAGATGCACTTGAGCTGGGCTATCGATTTCACCCCCGGCATCGGCATGCCACCCCTCGGCTCATCTCTAGCGAGCACCTTCCCCCTTCGAACCTAGTTTAAAGCCCTCTATTTTTTTTTTTTAATATATATATATATTTACTATTAATGCTAGTTCTACATTTGCAAATATGTTGTTGTATAGACAGAAGTAGAACTTGCGATCATTTGTATCTGCCAGGCCTGAAACTAAAAATTAGGCCTCCAAACATTTGTCAGTAAGGGGAAATTGATAATCAACTTGTTCCAGGTGTATCTTTTGCTATACAGTTTTCTTAAATCCTTCCTTGCTGTGTGTGAATCTTAGTGTTGTTCTTCATAAATGTATCATACCTCAGAGCACTCCAGCCAGTTTTGGGTTGACCTGCAGTCCTTACCGTGCAGAAACTGGGACTTCCTGGGGCCTGCGCCTCTGAAACCTGTGCAAAACTTAAGGTACTAATACAGTAACAGCAGGCAGTCACACTGATGGAGCATATTTGACCACTGGGCCAAACATGAGGCTGAAATAAAACCAACTTCTGTTAGTATAGAGAGATTTCCGCAGCAAGGTTACTATACTTTGGATGCTTCACCTTATTTTCTTTTTCTTTTCTGTTTCCTTTGCTTTGAGTCCTCTTCTTTGCAAGGCTTTTTGCTGTAAAAAAGGAGAGAAGTAACCTGTATGCTGATGGCAGGGCTAATGACATGAAGGGTTTTAGGAGGGTTTTAATCTTCTTCAGTGAACAAAAGCTGACCATCATGTGTAGTAACTGGTTTTCTTAATAGGCTTTAAGTGAGAATACGATAGTATTACAGAAGATTGTGTAATGATGACAAAGCTTAATATGAAGTGCTCATTGAGATACAAAGATGATGCAATGGTTTGTTGAGAATGCTGTGGTTTGAGTGTGCTTGTGAACAAAGTTGAGACAGAAATAAAATGTCCTTTTTCAAAAAATTAAAAATCAACCCCCAGTTAAGTATCAGCTGAAAAATTCCACTTGAGATGGTGGAATTTGTCATTAGTTATTTATTTGGGCCAGTATATTAATATAATTCTTAAAAAATGATAAGCAGGAGAATTTTTGAAGGTTTGGAAGTTCAGCTCTTGTGTTCCTCTAGAACCTGTTGATAGGATGATTCTTGTAAGGGCCAATCCTTTAAAAATAAAAAACAATAAACACTTTGGACTTCTTACCATTTGCAGGTTTTCTATAATAATTGTATTGTGTGTATGTGCATATGTTGAGTGGGAGGTTCATAGCTGTTCCTCAATTACCTATTATGGATACTCCTATTTTTATAGTCTTGCAGTGATTTGCTGGAGATAGTTCTGCAAGTTTCTAAACCATTGTCAGTGCCTTCGCTTCATTCTGATGTTTTTTGTTATGCAGGTTAAAACAGGAGGCAGAGAGCCTTAAACTGGATCTTGGTCTCATTTTTGGTTATCAAACCTTGGGAAAGTCCTATTCATCATCTGCAGTGTCTAATGAATGGTGATAATGGCTGCATAGGTTATATCATGTTCTGAGGTTAGTTAGTGCTGCTGATGTTGTTTAAAAACATCAGAATAACTTCATTTTGACTAAAGGATTTCAGGGATCACTAAGTTTCAAAAGGCAATATAAGGTCTAATGGAACCAGAATCAGCTTTGTTGTTGTTGAACTTAATGTTTACACTGAGGAAAAATTGGGATGGGCTGATAAAATAGTAGAAGATACATACTGATATAATAAGTACTGGTGCACTTCTATATTCTTTTTGTAGGGTGGAGTTTCTGGAGTGAGAAAGAGGATGTTAAAATGGGGAGAAAAAATGTAGATGCTACTTTCATCCAGTTAATGTGGGACAGGAGAAGGCAGAAATTTGTATGTTGTGTCTGAGTCAAGACAGAAAAAAGAATTTTTGTCATAGCAAATTCTGGTGGGATTTCAGTTTTTTTTGCAAGCTAGTTTGGTTGTGTTGAATTTTAGGTAAGCATCCAAACTTTGGGATCTTTGGGTGCATTTCCTAAACTGCTTAAAGCTCACTAAGTAAAACCTTGTGCTTTTTTTGAATATGGGAGCTGAACGATGAATGTTTGTTTCTTTGACAGACCAGTTTAGGTCAGCAAGACTCAGGTTTTAGCACCAAAACTTTCTGGGAAAGCCACAAAGCATGCGCAAGTGCTGTTTCTCATAATTTTTTCTGAAGCAGGAACTACTTTCACAGCCTCTTATCTCATGATGTGCAGTAACTTTCATTCATGGTTACTTCCACTCTATGTAACGCTTTTGCCTTGATAAGATTTTATTTTCTTACAGTGCTTTCTCATATCAAATAATACCTTGAAGCTTAAAGCTGCAAGGAATTGTTATGCTCCCTAGAGCCAGAGCAAGAAACATTTCAGTTGGTTGAGTTATATATATAGAGATATACATATATATAGACATATATGAAATTTTCTTGATTTTAAAAACAATGTCCTATGAGTCAAAGGTATTAAAAAAAAATCATTAGAAACCAAATGCTTTTCTACTATCTGGTTTATTTCATGTCAGAACACCATATGATAGGAATTTTAGGAACAAGAATTGTACGGGCCAGACGTGAATCCTCTTATGTTTCCCTGTATTCATTTGGGCTGCTGGGCTCTCGTCATATTCTGTGAAACCTATTCTGGTTTGCAGCTGGCAAAGAACAGATAGGTGTGAGACGGCTGAACTAAATCCACATGTTACAGAAATTAGCACTGCAGATGATGCACCTCCTTACAAATACTTTGGTTTCTTTACATTGAAGAGGGGGCTGTGCATGGGGAAATGGAGGTAGAAAGCGTGTGGGTGGCAATGCAGTTGTCTAAGAAGCAGAGGTCATAAAGCTGGAAAGCATGGGGAAAGAGCAAGGCTGATGATCCTGCCGCACTATCTGTGCCTCCATACTGTCACCCTGGTTCAGCTGAAAGCTCACTTTCTGTGTGTCTGTGATTTTGTTTTTTTTGCAAATGGCTTTGCTCCCCCAGTGCTGCTGGTACAAGGGAGGGAGCAGGAAGGTGTGGGGTAGGACAGACCCTAGCTGGGGTTTTGTTGCCTCTGTGCTTTCGATGTCCTTTCTAAATTTTCCTCTCTGGATCAGTGTGGCTTAAGGAGCAGTTCCAAAGCTTGGGAGACTTTCCTGCTCCTGCTGAGATAGCTTCAATCCCAGACTGACTGCCCTTCCTCTAGGTGATGTGTTGCTGTCCACAGAAGCAGTGAAAGCTCTTTGGTGCCAGGGAGAGCTCCCAGAGCAGCCCACCCAGAAGTGGAGGAGGGCGACTGGCTCTTGGGTGGGGGCGTTTGGTCAGCACAGGAGCTGAAACTACACCTGGGAGTCAGTGCTTGTCCAAAAATACAGACTAAACAGGACTTTTCCTGCTTTGCTATTACCATGCAAAATTTTGCTAGCGCTTTACGGTGGTTGGGAGGCCAAAGTGCTGGGTAGATAGGGAGAGAAATACTGCTTACAGTTAGGTTTCCTGTTCGTTTCCTTACTTCTCAAAGGCAATTTCTATTCTGGGGCCTAATCTGCCCCTGTTCCTGTATCCAGGAGTCTCCCTATCCCTGCTTTTGCTCCCAAACACAGTCTGACAGTAGGAAGCTGTCTGTTGCAAAGAGTGGTGCTTTCTCTACACACATCTGACCATCAACACATCTGAACCTTATGTCGTGCTTGAAGAATTTAGCTGCAAGAATTTTAGTTGCAACAAACTTTACCCCAAAAAATAAACCTGGAAAACACCAGCTCTCATTCCTTCATATCATTGCTTTTGGAGAAAGCTAACCAGCAACTCTTGTTAGAGATGAATGATTTTCGTTGTTATTAATGTGAAACTATTAGCATGTTTGTATTCAACAGTTTGTTTGTGGATTAATTAATCCTATATTTCAACTCAAGAAGCGGTGGTTCTTCATTGTATCCCCGGGTACCAATTGTAACTTTCTTGCTCTCAGAAATGAAGCATCTGCATTCGTTAGGGATTTCAAGTGTTATGTTGACTTTTCAGAAGACTCCTTTGACATGCAAAATTACACTTAGAATTGTGTCTTTGGTTTTGTCTGAGAATTGTGTCTTTGGTTTTATGAGGATTGACTCAGATCAAAGCTAGAAATTTCCCACTAGGCTTTTCTTAATTTTATGATGCCTGCCTTAAGACCCTCCATTCAGTTTAGTTTTCTGTAATTTTAACGTATCTGCATTGTTTGAATAACAAATCCGTTAGATATTCTAGGTCACTAGGTCCCTTCATTTTGAAGGTACATACTTGCTGACGTACTCCATTATCCTATGTTTCCTAAACATATATGCACATTAAGTTATTAATAAGTTAAAACAACATTAAATGTATAAACCACAAACCTGAACAAAATACAGAAAGATCAGAAGTGGCTGAAGCAGTTACACCTCATCCCTTTTCCAAAGGACTAGTTTAAAGGACAGAAGGTATCAGCACAGGAGAATTCAAGTTCACTCAAAAGAACTTTGATTTTTTTTTTTTTTTGTTCAGCTCAGAAATATAAACTGTAGCAATTATTTTAAAAGATGAAATCATTACAAGACAATCACTTGTCCTTTCCTTACCATTTTTCCAATAAACTGAGATTATGATTATTAGAGAGAGCAGACAGTTCTCTACAGATAAAGATACAAATAGGTTTTACTGTTCCAAACCATTTCTCCTCAGTGTGTTTCTGACCCTAAAGGTCAAGGAAAAAGCTGCAATGATAAAAATAGTGAGAGGGAATTGCGCAAAGTGCTGGCAAGGATATTGAGTTTTGTGGGGAATTAGCTGTGATGAATGAATATGGCATTATAGCTCTAATCTCTATGATCGTGAGCTTCTGGCTGCTGTTGCTTTGCTAGCAGCCTCTGGATGAGGTGTTTTGTTCAGAGGTCCAGCATTTCTTGACCCTTCATTGCTCACAGACAAACATATTCTTTATCCACCTGTCTCGGCAGAATGAGTAAGGGTAGCTTAAATTGCCAACTACAAGCACTGCAGATAGATTCCATACTAGTGGTGACTCTGGACTGTGCTTGGAAAACCAGTGTGACTAGTATGTCTGCAGTAACATTTGTTTGTTATCCAGCTATGAGGATCAAATCTTAAATTTGCATACCCATTTTTCAGATAAGCTGATGAGTTTGCAGTTTGCTTTGTGATGATCAATTTTCAGTTGTGAGAACTAGACTAAAATGAATTTTACCTTTAGTTAAGCATGATTTGATCACATTAATACCTAACTTCTTGCAAGTGCTAACTGGAATCAATTTATATTTTGACCATCTTTTACTGGCAATGTATATATATTTCCATTGCACATACAGATTTCTGTTTTCTATTAATTTTTTACTTTTAGCCAATGTTGATTTCACCATGGATATTACCCTTTATGGCATGTGTGGCTAACAGTCTCTTTCCTGGCAAAGTGAAGTAGAGGTGTGAGATTATTTGGTTTATTTTCATTGCCCAGTGACCTGAAATATCACTGGTCAACAGTTTTGAATCTTGTCATTCAGTTAACTTTTTCTCTTGGCCTGTAGGTCTAGAAGAAGAATTACTACAAGCTTCAGAAACAGAACACTGAATTAAAAAAATCAGATGGATGTGATCAGTGTTCAATTCTGTATGCCCTTTGTGTTAGTGGTTTCTCCTATTTTAGCTTTAGATTATTCTTTCCTACATATGTCATTACTCAGTGATACTCAACCTTCACTGTGCGGTACTTTTTATGTTAGTGCATCAAAAGAAGCGTGGCCAGCAGGTCGAGGGAGGTGATTCTGCCCCTCTGCTCTGCTCTGCTCTGCTCTGGTGAGACTCCACCTGGAGTACTGCGTCCAGCTCTGGAGCTCTCAGCATAAGAAAGACACGGACCTGTTGGAGCAGGTCCAGAGGAGGCCCGCGAAAATGGTCAGGGGGATGGAACACCTCTTCTATGAAGAAAGGCTGAGAGAGTTGGGGTTGTTCAGCCTGGAGAGGAGAGAGGGCTTCAGGGAGACCTTATTACAGCATTTCAGTACTTAAAGGGGGCTTGTAAGAAAGATGGAAACAAACTTTTTAGCAGGGCCTGTAGCAATAGGACAAGGGATAATGGTTTTAAACTCAACGAGAGTAGATTTAGACTAGATATAAGGAAGAAATTTTTTACGTTGAGGGTGGTGAAACACTGGAAGAGGTTGCCTAGAGAGGTGGTGGCTGCCCCATCCCTGGAAACATTCAAGGTCAGGTTGGACGGGGCTCTGAGCAATCTGATGTAGTTGAAGATGTCCCTGCTCATTGCAGGGGGGGTTGGACTAGATGACCTTTAGAGGTCCCTTCCAACCCAAACTATTCTATGATTCTGTGATTCTGTGTTTCTGCTGGCTGCTCTAGAACTGCTTGTGGGGAAGATGCAGAGGTGTCCTGCAGACACAAGGTTCATGCAAATCTACTCTATGGCTGCAGGGAATGACTGTATGTTTATGAAAGTGTGACTTGGGGTCAGTTCAGTTTGGAAGGCAAGAATTTTTCACAGGTTTGTGGTGAGGATTTTGTTCCAGTGAGTCCGTCAGTTGTCCCCATATTACCCTCTACAAGAGCAACGTTGACTCCACCAATACGTCCTTGCCATGATGCCTTTCTCTCCATTAATGAACTTGCGGTGAAAAAGAAAAATGTTGACATGTTAGTCTGTGCTTTTAATAGTGCTCTTAAATTTAGAATGCATCCTGCAGCAGCCCAGCCCTGAGCAGTCCTCCTGAAGATCTTGCCCCTGTGGTGAGGAACCAATTTCCCCAAACCATCCTAGTATGTGCTGTGGGTGATATATGTCACTGGGCAGCCCTTATTGGCGTAAGTTCATTTGCATTAACAGGATTGATTGTATGTTTGCCACTGCAAAACACAAATACGAATCAGACTTGATGAAAGTGAACTGAAGTAGTTAATTAGGCTGAGTGGATGTTATGGTGGCTTATCAGATAGAAATATTTTAGTTTAGAAAGTTTTTTTTTTTTGTAGTTATACAATCAATTTTGCTGATATGGGAAAAAATTTATAACCTAAGAAAATGGATAATGTACCTGAGAGTTAATCCATACTGTATATTTAAGGAGATAAATCTGTCCTGACAATTGTCAGCATTACTTCAGTTGTGATGAAGAAAAAGGTACTTAAAAGTTCTCTCACTGTTTACCAAAACTATTGATTCTTAATATTCCTGTCATAATTCTGGGATTTTATTAGTAATGCTTCATTATGTTTCAGTTGTGTTTGGAGGGTTTTCTCCAAGGATTGATCCAACACTGTTACTTTCCTGCTTTAAGGCAGGACCCAGCTGAGCCTTTACTCTGTTGGGAAAGAGGAATAAAAAAAGGGAGAAGATGCTGGTCAGGGGCAAGTGGCACTGGGGACTAACCCACTACTTTGAAGGAGGAGGCATGGGGAGGTGGGAAGTGTGAGAGCCTGTAGCTGGAGAGGATGGTGTTAGCCCCACCCTGGCTACTGCTGTTCTTGAAGTTCTGTGTCAGGCCTTTGGGGCCATGAACTATCCATGTAATAATTTAAAATTATGTGCATTCAGGCCAGGGTTAATGGAGTATGCAAAAGAAAGTTCTGAATTAGCTGCTCACTAAGCTTTTTACACTTTAGCCTCAAGTCTATCTCAAATGAATAACAGCATATTCCACACTGTGCACTTAAATCCTCAGTATTACCAAAATATAAGTTATTTCCTTTGAGATTTTCTCTCCAAAGGCTGTGACGTCTGTGAAAAGAGCAAGCTTATCTGAGGAAGAGAGAAAAAACCAAATATCTATTACGACACAACCTGGAGTTATTCAGCTGCGAGACATTAAACCCATTTCCAACACAGTTCTTCAGAGATTCATAGAACAAGCTCTATAGATACATGAACTGGAAAATTGTTAATGCTGTTAACTTCTTAGATTTTGAGCTGCTTATTTTTTCATCTTTTGAAAATTGTGTCTTCTGTGACTCCTGTTAAGGAAAATCAGCTGTCCTCTGTTCTTCAGCTGATGTCAAATCTACCAGTCCCTTTTCTTCCTATTTGAAACTTAAAGATGTAGAAGTAATGCTTAGGAAAAAAAAATCAATGTTTGGACATATAGAGCAAAGCTTACCTAACCTATGATAATGAAGACCAAAATCTAAAAAATAATGATTCTAAATGGGAAGATCATAAATTGTGCAACTCTTCAGTAAATATTATGGTGCACGAACATTTGTTCAGGGCTCTAGAATTTATTAAAAAAAAAAAAAAGAAAATAAAAATAGGAAGCTTTCAGACCAGGACAAGAGAATTTGTACAGAAAGAGAAGTGAAAACAATGCTTTCATCATGGGCTGAAGGCTGCCCAGGTAGTCTGCCAGGTATTCTGGTGGTAAACTGCTGCAATACCAAATGAAAATTTGGCCTGACAGTCTTGTCATTTTCAAAGTGCCAGGTTTTATCCTCCAACTTTCTTCTACAGCCACTGAGGGGATGGCAGATTTACTGTTTCTCTTATAATCCTAGTTGTGTATACACATTTTTGGTTGTTGTGGTTTAACCTCAGTTGGCAACTGAGCACCACACAGCTGCTCGCTCACTCCCCCCCCCCAGTAGGATGGGGGAGAGAATTGGAAGAGTAGAAGTGAGAAAAACTCGTGGGTTGAGATAAAAACAGTTTAATAATTGAAATAATGACAACACTACTACAACTAATGTAATAATAATAATAATAATACACAAAGCAAGTGATGCACAATGCAATTGGTCACCACCTGCCAACTGATGCCCAGCCAGTCCCCGAGCAGCGGCCCCCCCACCCCCGGCCAGCTTTCCCCAGTTGATGTACTGAGCATGACGTCCCATGGTATGGAATATCCCATTGGCCAGTTTGGGTCAGCTGTCCTGGCTGTGCCCCCTCCCAGCTTCTTGTGCAGCTCCAGCCTTCTCAGTCGGTAGAGCAAGGGAAGCTGAAAAGTCCTTGACTAGTGTAAGCACTACTTAGCAACAACTAAAACATCGCTGTGTTATCAATGTTGTTCTCATGCTAACTCCAAAACACAGCACTGTACCAGCTGCTAGGAAGGAAATTAACTCTATCCCTGCCGAAACCAGGACAGGTGTGTAACACCTACATAGTATACTCCTATGTTATTGACCCCTTGCTAATTGTAGATAAAAAAAAGTGATGCTAAGAAGTGTTGGGCTAGGAGATGACTGAGCTTGACATCTCCCTACAGACAGCCAGTATAGGTCATCTTCCTCAGCTTTTTTGCTCAATTTCATGAGATGAATTCCTTTGTACAGCTGCTGCCAGAGCCATTACTGGCAACCAGCACAGCAGTGTTAATGAGGTGCAGCAGCTGAAGTCCTGCCCTTGGCATGGATAACCTACTTGTGGTGATCAAAATGATTGTGCTTGTGGTTAGTTGTGATTGTGCTTAGAATAAATATTAAAGTTTTGTAGGTCCACTTGTCTTGAGTTACTCTTCACAGGTCTTCATTGCAAGTTCTTCTAATACAGACTGAGCAGCCTTCTACTTCAAAACTGTGCTGTGTGGAAACTGATTAAAAATGTCACTGCTTCATATATTTAATTTGGAGTTCTTGCTAATCACCTTGGACCTTCATTACATATTGAATTTTTTAAATGCAACACTTGTCTTCCCTGTTCTGAATCTTCCATCAAATACACAATCTCTGGTATAAGTATTTATTTATTAGCAGCTGTGGAGACTTCACCTTTAAAAGAGATAAAATTATCAGTAGGTAAATTAATTTTCATACCTTCTGTCACTGATTTATTAATAGTAAGACCCTTTGGCTTGGCAGAGCTTGCAAGACCATCTGTCTTTTTGTGCATATCTTCAGCTAAATGCTTTTCTGTCGTAAGAAATCAGACTTGGTCAAGTAAGCCACCTCTGCCAATATGTACTTTAATTTTTGTTTGAATACTAAATAGGATAAGTCAGTTGTGGACAGAGATGATGTTCATCTACACTTTTGTAATGATTAGTTAATAAGAAGGGGTGATGTTAAACCTGTCTTCAGAAATTGTTCACTGGTTGTGTGCTTGTTTACTCTAACTGTTGGCCAGATGTCCATGCCAGCAATGCCATCTCAAGCTATGTATGTGTTGAGAGTAAAACATCAAGGCCAAGTTATTAGGCACAACTTAGGTACAAGCAACATTATTAACCTATAGCATTGTGAATCTGAGTGCTGCCTACATTGGACAGAAATGCCTAAAGAGAAATTTAATAAATACCCCTCTTCTGGTTTTAGATCCAGGAAAGACCTTGTATGCACAGCATTAAGTGTGTCATAAGTCCTGCTGGGCTAAGAAGTGGGTTGTATTGGAAGAGTCTCAACAGGGAATCAGCATAGATGACTTTTAAAATTTCTTTGTGTTTTATGTTACATATAAGTTTCACCTGAATTATATATATACATATACAATATCTCAGCTCCTTTCCCCATCTTTTCACATTTGTCAGCCTTGAGCAAAAAGCTGTTTTTGACAGGAATTGAAACACTCCAGTAATCGTGCCACCAGTTATCATCATGGCTCAGGATAATAAGCAAGAAGGCAGATGAGCTGGCAAAACACGGTAAGTAAATTATCTATATTTTATACCTCCACCTCCGGAGCCCTGTGCAAAATGAAACAGAAATCAGATAAATTTATGTATACACCTAAAACTCTGTACGAGGTGATTATGAACAGTGTGTTCTGTGCTTCAGTTTTATATGGCAGCAGTGGCACTTGAACTGAAAGCAGGTTCTAAAAATAAATATCAGTGAGTCCTTGAAATAAAAATCAAATCACAAGGGTCCCACTCTCTCACTTTGGTATTATTGGGGAACTCTGCCTATGTGGAAACTCATGCTTTTCATATACTTGTCTTAAAATAAAACCAGTTTGGAAGACCCTATCCCGGCTGATGCCATAAAAGTTGTTTTGCATGCAGACTGCTGGCTGGCTGTCTTGAAATGATCAGAACGTAAGAACTTTCCTTTAACATCCTGTGAGAGGTCTCAGACAAGCAGGCGTTATTGGCACATCAGTCTGAACTTACTACCTTGGGGCAACAAGGTGAACCTGATGTTCCTGCCAGCAGTGTTTTGTAAGATTGGTGATCCATGGTGAGTTACTGAGAACCATTTCACACTTAAAATGTGCCCCATCTCCTGTATATGGAAATGAGCCAAGACAGAGCAGATGCTACCCAGAGAACTTAACGTGTTTCATTTTTATCTGTTCATGAGAGCTGTAGGAGGAAAGAGTCACAGGTAGGAGATGAAAATGATTTGACAATTTGTGACAAAGGAGAACATCCATTTCCAACTATACAACTGTTTCTGTCCTTCCAACTGGTGTTTGGCTGGTCAGTGAGGATTTATGGCAGAGCAATCCATTGCAGTGTGCTCCCCACAGTGTCACAGTGCTCAACATGTAATTACTATAGCTTTAAGCACATGTCATTTACTGGCTCACCCTTTCCTTGATGGGAAAAGGATGCCAACTTGTGCTGGAGCAGTGCAGGGTAATATATGTACCGGCTTGTTCTGCTGCTGGTGCAGGGATGGGAGGAAGGCCAGGGGGGGCAGCGATGGACATAGCTGCAGTGATTCCTGTCTCCGGATGAATGTGTGCATTTCTATTCCAGCAGGTTTGCCATGTGACGTCCTCGTACCTCATCCTGGTTACTGTACACATCTTGCTTCAGATGTCTTCCAGTTCTCCTGAGAGCACCTTTCGAAGATGAGCATGACTTCTTTCCCCTTGTCAGGCTGAAAAGCTGCAGTCCAGTCACTGAGAGGAGACAGTGACCAAGCACTGGAACCCAGACCTGAGTATTGTGTGCTTCTTCATGGGAACAAGGCAAGCCCATCTACTCACCCATTTTGTTCTTGCACCTATAGTACATGTGATGCATAACTAGAAATATGATAGGATCAGTAGTTCAAAAATAGCTTATAAATGTACTATTTATTAATCTTGGGGTACTTTGCAGATAAAGATGAGATAAAACTATAAAAATTAACTTTATTTCCTATTTTATAAGAATTATTTCTTTCATGTTGTGATAAACATTCACTAGCTTTCTTCCTAGTGCAAGTTTCTGTCAACCTGTTCGTTCTTTGCTGAACTAAACTAATCTCTTTACCTACTTACAGTTTTTTTCATCAGGCTCTCAAGTTTAGCAAATCAGTTTGTCAGTCTCTCTGGCACCTGGAAAATAGTGTTTTTCCTAGCCACTATGTTCTGACTTTTCTGAAGTTGTGAAACAGGTGTCTGTCGTGGTTTAACCCTAGCCGGCAACTGAGCACCACACAGCTGCTCACTCACTGCGCCCCCCCAGTGGGATGGGGGAGAGAACTGGAAGAGTAGAAGTGAGAAAACTCATGGGTTGAGATAAGAACAGTTTAATAATTGAAATAAAATAAAGTAAAATAGTAATAATAATTATAATAATAGAATATACAAAGCAATTGATGCACAATGCAATTGATCACCACCTGCCAACTGATGCCCAGCCAGTCCCCAAGCAGCTGCCCCCCCGGCCAGCTTTCCTCCAGTTGATGTACTGAGCATGACGTCACATGGTATGGAATGTCCCTTTGGCCAGTTGGGGTCAGCTGTCCTGGCTGTGCCCCCTCCCAGCTTCTTGTGCACCTCCAGCCTTCTCAGTCGGTAGAGCATGGGAA
>NW_008824349.1:26075-58387 GCF_000699105.1 Pygoscelis adeliae
TTATTATTATTATTATATTATTATTATTATTATTATTATTATTATAATTTTATTTCAATTATTAAACTGTTTTTATCTCAACTCACGAGTTGAGATAAACTCTCACTTGTGCTTTTCCAATTCTCTCCCCCATCCCACCGGGGGGGCGGGGGGAGTGAGCGAGCGGCTGCGTGGTGCTTAGTTGCCGGCTGAGGTTAAACCATGACAATCAGATATTAAAATACTAAGGGGAGAGTCTTGGCCCTACTGAGTGGTGGTCCAAAAGCTAGACTTCTGAAGAGTTAGTTAATGTTTTTCTCTAAGTAATTTTGGTTTTGTTGTGGGTGTACCTTTCTACTATTGTTATTTTTTATTAACGGGTTTTAAAGACTGTGTACTTACATGTAGATTTATGATATTACAAATACCAGTTCCAGACCTATGTTGACTGAACTGATCAACAAAATGTTGCAGGATCACTTATGAAAAATTCAATGCGGGTGTTACAGGTAAAATACCTACTTTGAAGGAGAATTAACCCTATAAATCATTTGTAAGCAGCAACTTTGATGGGCTTGGCCACTTCTTCAAGGTGGGTCAAAGGAGAAAGCTATTCTTCTGTCTTCATGTGCACACCAGTAGAAGGTTAAAAATCAGAATGGAAAATAGTTTGAAAGTGCAAGTATTTTCCAATTAAATTTTCAGAATTAGGAATTACTGATGAGATAAAATTCTCAAAAGCTGAAATTTCTAGACCCTTGAGAACTAGAGGAACATAGGAGGGGGCCACCTTAAGGAACAGTGGCTTCTCTGAAAAGACTTCCATGCTGTTTTAAAGCTAAGTGTTTCAAGGGATTAACACATCAGAAATCATCGTTAAACGAAGAGCTTGTCTTGTAGCACGGGCATGTATTCCTGCACAGATTCCTCAACCTTTGCTGAGGAGCAGCAGACCTTTACATTTTAAACAGCTTTTTAGCTTGGCTGCTTGTAGATTTGCTGTGAGTATTTATTGTTTATAATTTTAAACTACTCCAATTTGATATTTGTTTTTGTTCTGCTACTATGGTTTTCAGAGCTGGAGCTGCTTTTATAATGTACAAGTGTTGTAGTTTAACCTGGCAGGCAGCTAAACACCACACAGCCATTTGCTCACTCCCTGCCCCGCAGTGGGATGGGGGAGAGAATTGGAAAAAAAAGTAAAATTCGTGGGTTTGGATAAAGACAGTTTAATAGGACAGAAAAGAAAGGAAAAATAATAATAATAATAATAATGATAAAAGAATATACAAAATTAGTGACGCACGATGCAATTTCTCACCACCCTCCAATTGATGCCCAGCCAGTTCCCGAGCAGCGGTCACCCCTCCCCTGGCTAACTCCCACCAGTTTATATACTGAGTCTGACATCATATGGTATGGAATATCCCTTTGGCCAGTTTGGGTCGGCTGTCCCAGCTGTGTCCCCTCCCAGCTTCTCGCTGGCAGGGCATGAGAAGCTGAAAAGTCCTTGACTAGTGTAAGCACTACTTAGCAACAACTAAAACATTGGTGTGTTATCAACCTTATTCTCCAAAACACAGCACTGTACCAGCTACTAGGAAGAAAATTAACTCTATCCCAGCCAAAACCAGGACAAGAGACATGTTTCTTTTAGTTTGGCAAAACACATTTTTGCAGGAAAACTGCATTTTGGAGATTGCTTCCTTGTTTAAGACCTTTCTTACCAGAATGTGTTATGACAGTAAATTTATATCAAATAGTTATCCTTATTGTGTTACTCTGTCCAGTAATATTTTTAATCTTAAGATAACCCTCTTGTTGCTGTAGAGCAGTGCTGTAAACAGGGACTAGTTCCTACAGGCTTATATTTCAAAAATATGTTGTTTTTTGTAATAAAGTTTGAGTCTGAGATGAACGGAGGGCATGAGATGTCAGAAGTTACTGGTGATTTTCAAGAAATCCTCTGACATTTCCTTTCAAGAAACATTTTCAAATTTTCTTTTTGTCCACCTCATAACTTTATATTACTGTCTGGATTCTACTGAAAAGCTGATTCTAGACACAAGTGCTCTGGGCCCACTTTCCACCTAGTTTTTCCAGCAACAGATGGGTGAGTGGCAGGCAGGTAGAAGGACAGCTACAGAAGTGTAGCTGGCTGAGGCACAACAAAAGTGGCTTTTAGCAGAAGGAACCCTGAATCTGATCAGCTTCCTCACTGAAAAACTGAAATTAGATGTTTTACAAGGGGAAAGAAGATTGAAGGGAAAATTGAGGAGTAGAGAATTCTTATTCAAATTCTTACTACAGATTTCATAAAGTCAATTAGATTATTTAAAAAAACAAAACCAAAACAGGGGGCAGAGCTGTGACCTGGTATAAATTATCTTACACCAATGGGTTGCTTTCTTAATTTTAACAGAGATGTTTTGGACTTTGGAAGTTTTTAAATGTGCAGCTTTTAAAAGCAGAACAGCACAAAGCAGGTGGTTTTTCAGTTGGAAAGTTGCTGTGTTACTGGAAAAATCCAGATGTATCATCTTATATGCAAGGTAAGTGCATTTTTTTCAAAGGTTCTTTTCCTGACTACTCTTTGTATTTGCATTACTGGCACCACTTAGCCCTGGGTGTTCTCACCTACTGCTCCCTCCATTTCTGTTTTGATTTCTATGCCATGAGAGCTTACTCTCCTACTCCCAGCTTCATCAATTCTAAAGTCTTGTGTAAGAATTATAAAGAACTGTATTTTCCTTATATAAGACTTATGTAAGACATAAAGAATTATAAAGAATTTATATTCTTGTTGGAACAATAAGGTTACAGGGGGATTTAGCTGTTACTGGGTCTGTGATGTAGTAATACTAGCCTACAACACTGAGAAATAGGGGGGAATTATGGTTGCTTATTCTTAAGGCTAAATATACTTGAAGTGCTATGCTTTAGTTTTTTCTTTAGTGCTAATGCAAAGGCAAAGTCTATGGGCTCAAACACTACCATCAGAGAAAAGCATGCAGATTTGACATCTGATTTCCATTTACTGTTGCCCCAAGGCCTTCTTGTTCAAAAATATTTTACACATTCCCAGGAGAGGACTGCTTTGCAGCTGTTTGAATTTGGATACTGGTTACTAAATAATTTATTTCCGCTTACCCATTCATTCCCAGCATCAAACTCTCCATTCCAGTCATTGTAGTGGGGCAGATTGTTTTTATTACAGATGGCTATACCGTACGTCCAGGAAGTCAGCTGAAGGTGGTTGGATTTTTATTGAAATGAAATCAAATTACACAGCTGTACTCTCTATAAAGGCCTCAAAAAGTATGGTCTTAGTAGAGGCTGTTCAGAAGAAGTACAGATCTACAGAGATCTTTAACATAGTAATCAGAGGTCGATGGCTGTTGAGATTGTGAGCAGGGAGGAAGATTTATTGCTCCTGGTTTTGTGTTTCGCCAGAAATATAGAAGCCTTTTCCACAGAGATATTTCTCTAGGTATTTGACCTCTCTGAACTTAAAGAAAAAAATAGGGAAAGTAAGAAAACTTACAGTCCTGAAGAACTGAGCTAAACAATTCAAGTTAAAAAGGCTTCTTGCAGGAGGGAACATTAAGTAATGCCAGCATTCAGGGTTAATGAATTATGTCAATTTTATCGTACTCAGTTAAAGCTGAAATGCATTCATCATTGTTTAATTTCCAGATTGTAAATGCTCTAAATCGGCAAAAGGAAGTTCACACCAAAGCAGGTCCTGTCTTGTTTCTTGTTCTTCCAGTTCTTCCTAGTCAGTGATGCCACCATTTTGAATCTTGCTGTGGTCTTTTTTTATTAGTAGAAAAGCAAAATTTCTGAACCATTCTATTCATTGTCAGCTGTATCAGACTATGATGTGTGCAATACTTCTTTGTGATGCCATTTCATTTTCAGGGAGTTTGGGATATCTTTTCATGATTTGGAGTAGCGATGTTTTTCTGTCTTATTACACCTTTGAATGGTTATTCTTTATAACAAAAAATAATTAAAACAAAAAATTAGTTACTTAGAGGGGAAAAAAAATAGCAAGACAGTTTTCTTTTTTTCTATGGGAATATCTTTTTTATTCAGAAGTTTACATTTCCTCTTCAGTTAAGAAACCTTATTTGTAGAAATAAGCTGATGATTTTTAGCAGGATGTCTAAAACAAGGGATTGTCATTGATGAAGAAGTGGTGAAATTTTCTGAGACATTCAGCTCTTCAGAAGCTTAAGCAATAATGGCCAGTGAGTGCTTAGGACTCTGACAATGAGTGTGTCCTATTTAAATTACTAAATAACCTATTTTAGTGAGGAATCTATGTTTCATAATAGGTAATAAAGCTTATTGTGATGTCCTGTAACTGGAGCATTTGGCAAATATCAGCTTTCTTGTGTATCTGCTTTCAGAGTAACATTGTAAGATGACTTATTTGAGTAAGTAGGTCTGTCAGTGTAAGCAGAAATTCATGCTGTATATTGAAGTATCTATGTACCTTGGCAGCTTTTTTGTAAAAATGTTAGTAAAAATCAAATTACTGAAAATGAAACATTTTATTGAAATGAACAGTGCCTTTATATTACTCAATTCCCATTTCAGTCTTGCAGAACAGTTGTATTAGTAGCACTGTTAAACAAAGTGATTCTCTAAACTTTCTTGCTACCAGACTTTGTCTCAGGCTAAGAAAAGTTGGCTTTTGAGTGCAAAATCAAATTGAATAGTGATATCTAAACCTGCCTGGAACTCAGCCAGATGGCAGAGCTACTGCAGAGCCTATAATCCAGACTGCCCTTCTCCCATTTATTTAAATTCTGTAAATAGCTGGTGTTTTTAAGAAATGAAAGCTGTTCATCCCAATGATTACCAAATAAAATGTAAAAATTTAGTTTGAGCACGAAGCCTCCAGTATAGATCGTAGTATTCTGTGTGTAAAGTCTACTGTGGCAAAGGTCCACAGCAACCTTTGAGACAATGTATAGTGAATGGTACTGCCATGCCGGCATGTACTGTGCTGCTCAGCATTTCAAATGAGTGTCCAAGCCTTTCTGATTATTCTTTTGCATGTAAGAGGTGGATAATGAATTAAAAACTTGCAGCTAGGTAGCATTTCACAGGTTTGGAATCATGTTTCTTCCCCATAGCTTATCTAAAGCATCTTTTCAGCTGCATGTTCTTCAAGCTTCCTCTTGAATAAGATGTATTAGCATGCATTTCTAGTGTGCATCCCACAGCACATTCCTGGTTTAAGTTACATCCAGATGTAGGCAAGATACATTCAATAGAACTTTTTTTTGTTCATATGCCCCCCATGCTGATATGAAGAAATCTTTACACTTTTTCTCTGTGTAAGTGAAACAAATCCACTTGACATGCAGAGGTTGTTTAAATGTTAAATATGTGTTATAGTGTGGGCAACTCAGTACTCCATCAATATTTATTACTCATAGATTTGTGTTAAACACATCACAACCACAGTTCTGGGCTTCATCATGCTATGAACAATGCATACACAGCAAAAAACCCAAACCTTTGTTTAAAAACATTTCCTTTTGTATAACAGGGATTGAATTCTAAATACGTCATATGTGTGGGTTTTTTGATGGACTGCTAAAGAAACCAGGTCATGCCTACTCTGTAGATGTGACCAGTGATAATATAAAAAAAAATTACACATTTAAATTTTGCTTTCTATAGGAGAATTTCAAAATTGTTTCCTAAGAAAATTGCTAACCTGTCTTGTAGAAGAAGAATGGAGTGGGCATAGTTGGAATCATCAAGTTTTCAAATCTCTAAAAAGGAGACAAAATCTGTGGAAGTATCTTTTGGCAATGTGTGTTTCCCATTTATGGAGAAGTAAAAGCTTAGGGTATAAACTGGACAGGGCACATCATAGGTGGTAACACTTGAATCAGTGTTCTTTCTCTTCAACTAGTGACACTGGGTTGTTGGACATTGTCTTTTGATCGTGCTGGCCTGTAGTGAAAAGAGTGCAGCTGAGGGAAACACCTGAGAAATATGGTTTGACTGAGGATGGCAAAATCCCCCACCAGGGATGTTCAGAAGAAACTCTTACAACGATGCAACCTGCTTCCAAATAGGTATCCACTTAAATTGAGGCCAGAGAGGTTTCTTTCCCAGATGGCATTATGGTGGAGTAATTTCTTTATTGTCCATGAGGGGGTACAAAACTCTGCATTGGTCTCACTGGCTTCCCGTCTTTGTTCACACACTCAAGGAATGAACCCTTGCCATAGTAGCCTCATGAAAAGGTAAATCTTTTGTTGCTGGTTTGTTTGGGTTTTTTTATGTTCCTGGAAAAACATTCCCCTTCTTTTTCCTGTATAACCTTTTGACATGGCTTGCTTTATGTCTGTGTCTTACACTACTGGAAAATATTTTAAATTATATTTTCATTAATGCACAAATCTCAACTTTCATGGTTAGTGCAAAGTTGGCAATGTAATAATATGCCAGAGGTTAGAAAAATCTCAGGTAATTTGCAGTTATGAGCAACAACTTATATTGTATATCTTCCTTGCAAACTAAGCATGTCTAAGGTATAGAGCAAGTTTGGATCTCAAGGAACCTAGATGCCACTTGGCACCTGCAGTTAAGTATTGAATAGTTCTGTTACTGCCCAGTTGATACTATGTAATTAAAACAGTCAAGACCAGCCTTTGTGATGAGAATGTCTGCTAAATATCAGTACAGGGTATACAACACTGTATAAAAGGAGGTACACAATACAGCAGTTTAAAGGTAATTCTGAAATATGACAGTGACTCTATATCTGAAAATTATAGTGGCCAATTTTAACAAGAATGATACATACAGTGAAGACCAAAGCTTTTTAAAAATTAATATTTCTTCATTATTGAATATAATTTTTGCATAATAAGAGTCCTCCATATCCAGTTCATCTATGAACATCAATGCTTTTACTTCATTACTGTTGCACTACAAAAGCTGTTAGCAGGAAGCAGATGAATCTATGGAAATATATCAGCTGTGTGATGAACTCTCATTGCTTTTCAAGATAATACATACAACTCGTAGAATAAAATGCAATTATTTTAGGGTTTTATTTATTTGCTTGCTTTTCTTGTATCATGCTTTATCCTTCATTTCAAAGATGATCTGCAAGGAAAAAAGTAACTGGGGTGACAATTTTCAGCTCCTTTTTGATTTGCAGAGGAAAAAAAAGTGTTCTTGATAACGAAAGTTTTGGGCTATTATCTGCTTGTTCTGAAATTCATATTCTGCCTGGATGGAAGAGGCAGGTACCTGAAGAATGCCTGAAATTATTACAAGAATGAAACAAAACTTGAACAATTTCTAGGCTAGGGTAAAGGATCTAGCAGTTTCTTCACAAGTGAAACTATTTAATACTCCCATCTAAAAAATGTCAGGAAGAAAGAAAGATAAACTAAAAAAAAAAAAAAAATTCGCGGTACTCCATAATTATATAAAACTTCCGCCCAAACCTAACTGAAACGTCATTCTGGGGAGGCTTCTAAGATTTAGAAGCTCTTATTGAAATCAGTAGGCCAAGGTGCAAGTCAGTGCAAAAGAAGAGATGTGGGCACAACTGAAAAATTCCTTGCAGATCATTTGAACATGTAAATGTTTTGTTATGGAAAAAAGGGCTCCATAAAAAGTGACTGCCAGTTCAGAAGGAAAGACAGGAGAATAA
Organism: Pygoscelis adeliae; assembly: GCF_000699105.1. Taxonomy (NCBI): domain Eukaryota; kingdom Metazoa; phylum Chordata; class Aves; order Sphenisciformes; family Spheniscidae; genus Pygoscelis; species Pygoscelis adeliae. The sequence goes on from NW_008824349.1 coordinate 33,754, forward strand.
AAATTAATTTATTAGTATACACTTTTTATTTGGGGCACAGGTTTTTCAGAAAAAAATGTGTAATTTTTTTAAACCTTCTGAGGGTTGCTTCTGGCCCCAGTTTCACAAGTGCAACTCTTAAGTGAGGGTAAAATTGTCTCCATTATTCCAAATCAGGGGTTTGACCCCAAGTGCAGAGAATGTTTGTGTTGATTCATTGACTTTAAGTGAGGTTATTCACATACATAGATATAATACATAGTATAATTATGCCAAATTAAACACAAGCCAAAAGCACTCACAGAACGGAGCTTCAAAGGAAGTGCTTCATCAAAGGATGACTATGTGTAGGAGAGTTTTTAGAATTTTTTGCTGTCAGGATTTCTGTCACTGAGAAAAATGACATGATGTCAGTGTCCTTAATATGAAGATAATGAAAAGATTATTCCATTGTATATAGAGCATTGTTTGGCTGTATTATAAAAGACTTTGGCTTTCTTGAAAAATGATCATTGACATTTCATTGTCTTACGGTCTATGCACTGAGTAGAAATCTCCTCATGGACCTTAATGAAGGTCATACATATATGGTAGCTGACTATATTAAAGAAGATTATCCTAATAATGGGACGTAAAAAAAGAACATGAACTTCTTAAAACTTGAATTGGTACATGACCTCTTGGTGGGAAAAGCACTGTTAGATAAGTGATTTGCCACCACTGAAATATAGCACAGGAAAATACAAAAAGTAAAACTTCAGTATTTCTTCATTGTGGAAATCTGTGTGATTAAATCCTCAAAGATCTGAGCCTCCTCGACCTCACCTATTTTCAGTGCAAATTGTGTCAGCTTTCTCTCTTGAGAGAGAGTTCCTCTGCACTGTGTAAGGTCAAAATGTTGAAGCCCAAGGCTGTTTACATCTATGTCACTAAATCTTAATTTTTCTTGGTAGTGGTCTGGGGGGGGCCAGGAGCATAGTGATTAGCTATTTTCTAATGCAGAACTACAGAACTGATGAAGTAAGTTCCATAAAGCCTAGAAATAAATTCTTATAGTAGCATTCTCCCCATACACGCCCCCTCCCCCCCACCCACCCATGAACCTGGTGTCATAAACATCCTTGTTTGATACTTTTTCAGAACTTTTTATTGGTGCTGAATGTCTGCACTCCTACTGACTCAGGGTTTAGTGCTCCACACCTCTAAATACCATGCCTGCCACGCTAAGTGTGACCTCAGTTGCAGAGCCAAAGTTACTTGTTGCCACATCTTTGTTGTATCTGAGGGGAAAAAGAAATATTTCTTGTTTACAAACTAAAATATTCTTAAAGCTGTTTTTCCATGTTCATCATCTTGCCGATAATTCTTTTCTCATCAGCTTGTAGGATGAAAAGAGGTGAACTAATATTTTTCTTGCTTTCTGGCTTTCATGCGCTTGCAGCCCAGCAGTGCCACGCAGCTGATGAATTGCTGGGACTCTCATGTGAGCCATGCTTTGAGGAAGACTAGCCTTCTTGAGCTCCCTTCCATCTGACACTGCTGAATTGGCACAAGCCAGCTCATCTGTGGCCTTGCTGATAGGCCTTTTTATTCCTAAAGGAGCCAGCCTGCAAAACAGCATAGCTACTACCTGTCTGTATCAGGCTGAGATATACTGGGCTGCCATTTTCACTCTGTGAGAAAAGTTTTAAAATACAGTTGTGTGGTGACTAACGCAGCAGCTTTGGTTTCCAAGGACTGTAAAACCATTCTCTTTAAAAGTAGTTGTTGAAGAATAAAAATCATGATGCAGTGTTAAATTATTGCTCAGTTTCCTGTAATTTATTACAAATTAGGTGTAATAATTTGTAATAAATTATTCCAGGATTCACTTGAAAAGATTAAATCTTATCTGACTGCTGGGCCAGGAACAGGTACAGTGAGGCTGAGATAAGTCAGAAAACTTTAAGAAATATGCTTTGTAGTTCACTTTCCAGTTTCACAATTTTATTTATACTTGATTTAATCTACATATTTTACTTTGAAATTGAATGCTAAATCAGACAATCTCTGCAGAACGTAATACGATAACAACCCAGGGAAGCATTGCTTTGTGGTAGAACTGATGGAACAGTGCAGCCACACTGCACTCTTGCTGTGGTTTGCCCGGTCTTTGTGAAATGTGTGCTGAAAAGGTGCATGTCTTATTTTATGCAGTAGCTGCATACACAGTATGTATTCTTAAATCTGAGACACAAAATGGTGTGGTGGGATGTGATTCTGCTAAGTGGAGTTCACCTACAGGCCTGAAGGAAGCAGTCTAGTACTAGTCATTACCTTGGGGTGTGCATAAACTCAGTCATCAATTCTTGTGGGAAACATTTCTTTTAAAAGCCTACTGATCATTAATAAGCAATTATCTTCCCAAAGAGTCTATTTTCACTGATGTGAGGGATGAAATTTATTTAACTCCATTTTGCAGTTGGGTACCTGAAAAGTTTGGGTAAGGAGAGGGTATGAACTCTGTGCTGAGGAAGCAAGAGGGCTGTCTCAGTGGTGAAGAGGAGGCACTGCTAGCTGAAGGAAGGGCTGCTGAGATGAGTGGAGAGCTGAAGTGGTCACAGAGAAAGGGATAACTTTTCACATTATGATTCAACAGTACAAAAATCTAACAAATGTGGCTTTGTTTTCAAGAATTAAGAATCACCATGCATAAATATGTACAAATCTTTCACATACCTCTCACATGCTTCACTTTGCACCATGGTTTAGGCAGATTCTGATTGATCAGAAACTGTTTAGGAGGGCAGGGGGTCCTCTGTACCTATTAAATATAAACATGCCTATAGAATATAATCAGAAAATGAGTTGAAATTATATAAGATCAAGCTAGCTAGGTTACGGTTTGTACAGAGTATTGCTTCTAGGCTTTATGTCAAATTTCAATTCAAATTCTCACACTGAACTTTAAATTCCTGGAAATGCTTATGGACAGTTATCATTAGAACACTGTGGGTGTTGCCATACTTACATTGATGTCAAGGTTGTGTTAAATACCTGTATACAGGTATTACAATCCTGAAATAGTTGATGTTAAATCCTTCAGCTGTCAGCACCCGTCCTGCCTTACCAAAAAGAACACCTGGGATGATGGCTAATACCTTGAAAGGGCTCATGGCGTGAATAGTAATGAACCCACATTAAAAAACACAGACAATCTTGTAGCAAGTCATACTAGAGGTTCTGATGTCCTCTAAACTGTTGTCTTGGTACGTAATTACTATTCATTTTTATCTGGTATGGCACAAGCAGTAAGTATACAGTGCTTGTGATGAAACTTTGTTTATAAATACAGTGCAGCACAGAGGGAGGAGGTGCAGTTTCTGCTTCACTGTCCTGTCAGTATGGCTCATTTGTTTTCAAGGTATTAAAATAATAACTTTCAAGGGCACATTGCAAAGCCTGTTCTTGCAGAGAGAAAGCTAGGTATAAGGGGATAAGGGGCAGCGGAGTGTGCTCAGGTTGGGGACTAGTAGTTTTCAAGGTTTTTTTGAGTCAATCTATCTTGTGATGTGTGATCTAGCTTTGTTGTTTTTAAGGGGAAAAAAGGGTAAGAGCTATCAGGAGACTGTAGGTTATCACTATGCTAGTCTCCTTGTCTTCCTAAAAAGCCAATGGATATTAATGGTTCTCAACCCTACTGTAGAGCAAAATGATGTTTTAACCTTTCATTACTGGTTCAAGTGTCTTAAGATTTTGATTTTAAATTTTATTATAACATTTAACATTATATATTATCATTACTTATCATATATTATAAGAGCTATATATAGTCTTATTCCAGTAGTGCAGATGACTCAGTTCCTATATAGGGGTGACACTTTAGATTGAAGTATCATCTAGCAGTGGAATATTGCAGGACTCTCAACTCCTGCTTTTTCCAATATGCCATTTTGAAGGAATGCCTTGAAGTAATTCAATCCACATTCATCTGCAGTTGTGTTTGTATCTACTAATAGAAAATGTACGGTTTTCTACACTATCTTTTAAGTTTCTTGGTGTTACTGTGAACTGTTGGAAAGGAGTCATTTCAGAACAGAGATTTATCCAGATCCTTTCTCTCAACAGCAATATCTGCTTTGGGTTACTCTGCTACAACAAGTCCTGCTAAAGTGAGATACTGAGATTTGATCTAGCTAGTGCTCAACTGATGTATGCCAGAGAAAACAACTAACTTGTTTCTGTGTTCAGCATAAATGTGGTGTACGATTAAAAGATTGGAATAAAGATTTGAGAACAAGCTTTTGGGAGTTCTGGGAATTAAGTTCAGTATTTGATCTGTGTTCTCCTTTATATTGTGGAAAATATAAGACATTATTTAAAAACAAGTAAAAATTTATTTAATGAAATAAATCAATGGGTGACAGGTGAATGAAATGCTGCCATCTTAGAGCATCACTTCTCAACTTATTTATCTTGGTTTTTTTGCAAATCTCTTCCTATACCTGTATATGAGAATTATTAATAATTTGGGGTGGTTTTTTTTAATGTTGGCAGAAAAGTTGCTGGGAAAGCAGCTTTGATGCTCAAGCTGTATTCCTCTGGGAGTGCAGACCTGAAGCAGGTAAAATGGGGTGGCTGGGAGAAAGACTGCTAATGTAACCACAGTGAAAGAAAGGCTCAGGGCACGCCTGTTGATGGGTCTCATTGCTGCTGGAGCTATGCCTTTACTTCTTAGTAGAGGTCCCAGGGCAATGGAGAATGATGGAGAGAGCCTGAGAGGCAGTCATATGGTGCCCAGCAGTCCTGGTCTCCTTCGGCTACTGCTCTTTGTATTGCCTTCTCCCAAAATCCAGCCTGCCTCCCACTGTGATCCCTGGGCACACCTGGTTTTATGGGCAGGGTGTACTGTTTGCCCTCCCACGCTGAGAACTGTGGTCTCCTGGTGCAGGAGCAGGTGCTATAATATTAATGGAAAGCACTTTACATGCTTGGCTTTCCACATTAAGGAAGAGAGAAGTATATGTGGAAACTTTATCAGATGCTAATGTCTCATTAATTTTGTTTCATCCCAGAGGATGGTTACTATTTGCTTTGTGTTGATTATCAGGAAATGAGTTGAAGTACTAGTCCTAATGAGGGCAACAGTCATTATTTCAGGTGTATTTTTCTGTTTAATTTATAAACCCCAACGAAAGTCAGATAATGAAGTGATCAAGCATTTTCAAATAAAAATACTTTCTTGGAAAAATGGCTAATCAGTGAAATCGGAGCACTAAGGGCTCTTTCTGCCCATAAAACCAGAAACCCAAACCATTATGACAGCATCAGTGACTGTACAAATGCACGCCCCCACCCCACAACCACCCCTGTCTCTCTCTCTTTTTAGCAACATTTTGATAGTAAATTTGGAATGAAAGCCCTTGAGTACCTAAGCACAAAATTAGTGATAAGCAATTCCTGGTTTGACTTACAATAATTTTATGTAGTTTTCTGAATGTTTTACTAAGGCCTTTTGTTCTTGTTTTATAAGCATTGAGATTTGTCTTGATATTGGGGAAAAATGGGAAGGGAACAAATTAGAGATACAGTTGTAATACCCACATATGTAAAACTTAATACGATCAAATACAGGTTCTGAAACAGAAGCTGTTGTATGTGGCAAATCGGAGGCTGATTAACCAATTGCTAATGATGACCTTGTGAGCAACACATCATTGGGCTTTCCAAAACTGATTTTATTCAAATAATAACATGGGAAGTAAGTTGCTAGGAAACAGTGATGTATATTTCAAAAATCAGTAAAGCAGAACTTTTATTCTGATTCTTTGTTGATCCACAGAGTGAAACAGTCACATAATTTTGTAGGAATCACTTAGTGTGCTTACAGAGGTTTTGGAGGAAAGAAAGACAAAATAAGAAAATGTGAATGGTTTTCAGGTGAGGCTACAGGCACATGGAGTAGTGGCTAGATAGAAAGCTGCCCTTTGAATTTCTGGGTTTGTGCCAATGCCAACATAGAGCTGTGTTTATCATTGTAGGAGTTTCATAGTTCAGATGCAAATATTTTAACAGCCCACTGTAAATATTGCTGGGTTTAGTGATGCTTTTCCAGATAAATATCAGTATGCAGGTTAAGGAAAGCAACAAAAATATTATTATGAAGAAACTTCAGGCAAATTGTTTTGTAGAATACCAGACCATCCTCCACAGATTTTTTCCTGCACTATGGATACTCTTTTCTGTTTGTTTCTGTAGGATTTTTTTTCAAGGCTCAAGACGTCCTTGGAACTTTGTTTTGATGGAAGCATGTGCAAATAATTCTGAAGTTTCAAAGTGGCTACTGAAATTTATCATCATGTGGTAGAAAACCTGAAGTCTGTGCTGAAGTGTTTTCATTGACAAATCTCCTGCTGACACCTGTGAGAGTTTTGTCTGACTTAACACTTTAGGGTTTGGTTCAAGAAAATGAAGGAAAAAACCCAACAACACAAAAGAGAAGCAAGATGAAAAAGAAATGTATTGGGTTGGTGGTTGGACTCGATGATCTTGGAGGTCTCTTCCAACCTTTAATGATTCTATGATTCTATGATTCTATGATTCTATTTTAACAGCCCACTGTAAATATTGCTGGGTTTAGTGATGCTTTTCCAGATAAATATCAGTATGCAGGTTAAGGAAAGCAACAAAAATATTATTATGAAGAAACTTCAGGCAAATTGTTTTGTAGAATACCAGACCATCCTCCACAGATTTTTTCCTGCACTATGGATACTCTTTTCTGTTTGTTTCTGTAGGATTTTTTTTCAAGGCTCAAGACGTCCTTGGAACTTTGTTTTGATGGAAGCATGTGCAAATAATTCTGAAGTTTCAAAGTGGCTACTGAAATTTATCATCATGTGGTAGAAAACCTGAAGTCTGTGCTGAAGTGTTTTCATTGACAAATCTCCTGCTGACACCTGTGAGAGTTTTGTCTGACTTAACACTTTAGGGTTTGGTTCAAGAAAATGAAGGAAAAAACCCAACAACACAAAAGAGAAGCAAGATGAAAAAGAAATGTATTATAGACAAAAAATGAAATTCTACTTATTCCACATCAGAGAACTAGACTGGACCTGGCTTCCCACAAACGAGATAGAAGAAAAGAATGCTGAGACCATCTGGTCTCATTGTCCCTGTCCAAAGGCTGTGCAGGAGTGTTTCAGTAGGGCTAGTGCTACTTGAAAAAGCTGAACTCTCAGATATGTTAGTTCATCCTTTCCCATCACATTTTAACACAATTATAGGAGTAGTAATGCTGCAGTCTTTCAACACACAGACAGCACATATAGCAGCTCTCCAGGATAAGAGAGCTCCATGTAGTAATACTTCTCTTCACTGCTTTTGGCTGAAGAGCAACAGCCTGGTCCTAAACTCTAACTTTTTTTTAAAAGACCAAACACAAATAATGCACAGAGCCCAAAGTTTCATGTGCATTCTGAGCTGAATGCTTGGATGTGTGCTGGTGGTGTGTGCCCAATTAATATTCTCTGGAGAAGATACTTTAAACAGCTATGCCATCAGATGAAAGGAAGGAATCCAAGCTCTTTTTTTCCGTACACACAAATCCTTACCGGCAAAAAACATTACATGTTTTGCTGCATTACCCCCTCTTTTGAAATGAAATCACCAGTGAAAAAATCTTCAGCAGCTTTCAATTGTTCCTTTACAAAATAATAAAACTTTCTGGTAGTGTCTGAGACAGTCTGGTAAAGAGTGATGCCTAAAAATTAGGTTTGTGTCCATTCAGGATATGATATGATAAGCTCTTGAACTAACGTGTGTGAATGGAAGGCTCAGGATCTCCAAAATTTTGTTAGTATGTCATTAATTCATGGAAATTCTGCCCGGTAGAATGTAGAATTGTACACAGCATATAGTATCTTCTGGAAATTTCTTTAAATTTTGTACATTATCTATTTTTCCTTTTTTTTCCAGTTGGAAAGTCATAAAACTGAAATCTTCTTGGACTTCTCTTGTTCCTGATTATATACATATCATATATGAGGATTTCAGGAAAGAATCGTTGCTGTCAGGCCGAGTGGCAGCAGTAGAACAGGTGGACAAAGGAGCAAGTTGCACTCTGTCCTCTATGTCCCTCTGCAGTGACTACGTATTGTTTCAGGTCTGTCATCTCAGTGGGTCTGGCAGTGCGTAGCAAGGAGTGAGATGGTGGGAAAAGTTTTTTTCAGGGGTATGTGTTGTCTGTGTTGCATGGATCCTGGAACCATCCTCTATTCTGTGATGAAGGGATGTGCAGGCGTGTATAGGATGTGCAGTCAAGTCTACTGACCTTGACATGAGAAAATGTTCAGGTAGACTATAGTTATGTATAACATTTCCATTAAAAACTTTTAAAGTAGGCTTTGCCTTACAGAAAGTAGGTAACTTTAGAGTACCCTCTGTGTAAAATTAACAGGGGTGATGAAATCTCAAATAGATTTGGATTGCATTTGCCCTTTTCCTTGCATCGGAGAACTTAGCATGCCATTTGGATGAAGGGATGAGAACAGGAGCTTGAGTGTTACTGCTGGTGGAAAACCTTTCTTGCAATGTTAGCTGAAGATGCCTGGAGTTTTAAATTAATTTCTATGGTAGTCCATAGCCTAATCTCCCTACTGAGAATGTTTTCTTGCCCTTCCCTTATAAAATATAAAGCTAGAAAAGATTGTGCTTGTGTGGTTTGATCTCCCATATTGACAGAGTATCTAGACCTTGCCTAAATTCCTATTTGAGCTGGAGTAATTTCTTCAGAAAACTAGTGATGAAAGATTTTGTTGTTGATAGATTCCACTGCAACCTTTGATAGGTTTTTGCAATCACCATCAGTGAAATGAAGCAAGCTACTTTTGCCTATTTCAAGTGTAATGTGATTTATCCATGGCTTTGTTATCTTTTTTGTCCTGACAGAGTGCAGCTGCTGCTGCAGTGTTTCAGAGAGCAAAAATGGTCTCTCTGATATTCCTTGGATTTAATCAATAGCAGTGAAAATGAGAGTTAAAAGCTTTTGCTGTCATCAGAATGTCCCTGGGGAACAACAGGAGCTCAAGCATGTGGTATCCACAGCAGGCTGGATCATTGGGAAGTCAGGCAGCCGCATCCGATTCCAGATGTTACGCCTGCGTCATCCTCATGTTCAGCTTCAGGGACAGAGAGTCACAGCAGCCCATAGTGGAGATGGAAATGCACAGTCCCCATCTGAGAGGAGGGGAACAAAACCACAGAAACCATGGAAACAAAGTAAAACCCAAATACTTGGAAACTGATACTGCTGCTCCCAATGTAGGGAGAAGTCCGGCAGGTCGTCAGGGTTTTGCACAATGCTGATGTCTAGGGTTCCTGCCATCACTGAATGTGGAGACCAGGTCTTCTACAGCCATCAGTTTCAGCCTGCTGCTCATCATCCAAAGCCTGATCATTCCAAGGGCATTTAATGATAGCTGAACCAAAGAAAATGGTATGAGAATCATCAGCTGGTAAGAGGAAACAACCATGACTGCCATCTCTGCCAGAGGTCTTGTGCAAGTATTAAAAAAATATAGATAGATAGATAGATAGATAACACTGGCTCCAGCTGGGACCAAAGACATCAAATGTTTCCCTCTGCAGTCACCTAGTGGGTTTCTGCTGCCTGGGCAGTTGTCAGTCAGGTCAGGATATGTCAGTCTTTATCAACCCTGAAACAGGCTGATCCTCAGCCTTGCTTAATTGCTATATTCTGTTTGCTTTTTCCTTCAGGTTTTCATACCGTCCATGTTGTATTTTTCTCTTCAGTCCTTGAGTTACTACTACTGACTTAAGTTCTGTCTTTTTTTTTTTTTTTTAATGTTTCCTATCTCACCTGGCTTTAGCTTTATTTGTTCAATAAAGCTAAACCAGGGATGCACAGCTGTGCTGTAGTGATCTGGGCCCTGGGTCACAATAGCTGAACCCCAGACTAGGGGTTACAGTGGCATGACAATAGAGTTACTAGTTGCTTGAATTCTTTTTAGAAGCACCTCAGGTAAGCCTTCCAGAAAACTAAGAAAAATTGTAAAAAGGCACTATTCCTTGGTCATTTTGTTTTATGTTATATGCACAGTAATGTATATGAAGTAATGCATAAAAAAAATATCTGGGTCTTAACATGAACGGTGCACAGGCAAACATATCAACTATCAAATTTAATTAATGATCTAGAAAAACAGATAAAACCTCTGACATGGGATTCCACTGCAGTTTTACTCTGATTTATTGATGTGTGCATTTGGGGGGCTCAGTATTCCACTGCTCACACAAAATACGGCTTTAGTACTTGGCAAAAACATTTTTGAAGATTAGGATTTTAAATTTCAAACCAGAAAAATCAACGCTTGAATTGGAAAGGTGGAGTTCAAAACAAAAAATCTCAACTCCCTCCTTATGCTTGATACGATCTCTTTGGGTTTTAGAAATTATTTGTGCACAGAATCCGATTGTAGCCAGAATAATGAAACTAAGTTTCCATGAATGTTTTTGTTTAAATGTTTACATAATTCATTCTAGCCTTATTCACTCCTCCCTGTGGTATTTGTGAGCATTTTTGTGTATCAGGAGTATTTGTAGATAGCAAATATCAGAATAAATTTTGCTGCAGATAGTGGAAATGCTTTTAAGCATGCATAATTAGCCAACTTAAATTATGAAGTAATTGTCCCATGTCCTCTATATCACATGGGGTTGATAGAATACATAGATCAATATGTATATGATATAAAAATATCATATGATTTAAAAAATGTATAAGTTAGCTGATAAACATTTCCATCTTCCATACATTTCAAAGCAAAGAAGGTAAGGTCACTGTCTTCAAAAGCAGTTTAGGAAGTGCCAGCCTTCAGGTGCATTTGTCAATCTTACTGGCTAAATGTATGTTTCTGTAGGATCAGTGTACGCGTTTGTCAGATGTATTTACTTGCAGTTGGTACGTGATGCTGAGGAGTATGCTGCATCTCAGAAAGATGTAGCCAAAGGAAGGAAATCATGCACACTGGCATGAGTCTGAAGAGCAGCAGAATGGAAGACAGCACAGACACGTGCCTCTGCAGAAAGAATTTGTGACTATTTCTGTAATTTGATGGGTTCCAAAATCAGTGCAGCTGTAATGATTTTCAATGAATTGAGATATGGAGCAAGACTCTTAATTACTTCAGCTGAGCCAAGCTCTCACTTGTTACTGATATTTTTGCCTTAACTATAATCTGTTCAAAGCAGGGCACATTGTGTTTCCTGTTGTCGCAGAGGAGTGGAATGCACCTCACTCAAAAGAGAGAAGCAGCAATATGTTTTATTGAGGTAAAATAATGATTGAACAGAGATCAATAAGTTTGATGGAATTTAACAAAGTTTAACAGTGGTTTGACAAGGTTCAACAAATTTGATGGCTAGGTTCGCCTTATTAATTACTGCATGGAAGAAATATACAAAGGAAAATTGAGTTAGGATCAAGTTAGAATGATTCACACAGAGACCAGAGATGCAAAGAGTAAGGAGGACCCTCTGTTGAGCCATGAGGTTCAGAGTAAACCCCCTTGCTCTCTAAACTCCTTTTGGAGCCTAGGTGTGGCTAGATCCAACCTTAGTCTCAAATTTGGTCAACAGTTTATGTCTAATGGAATTATCCATACAATGTTATAATAATATTGAGTAGCTACATGGCTTAGTAATGTTTCATAGTATTAATTCAGCATGCTATCAGTCACTTACTGAGGATCTGTCATGGGTAAAGGTTCTTTCCGCCTTGGGTAAGGAAGGATCTCTTAGTCTCAGGTAAGGAATCTCTAACCTTTAGAGGTGTCCCTGCTCCAAGGGGAGAGTCACCTGGCGTGCAGTCCAGCTGCAATTCAGGGAGAGCTCAGATTGGCCCCATCCTGATGGTAATATTTGTAGAGTGAAGTAGTTGGCTGCTAGTCAATAGTATAGACAAGATAGATGTCTTCATTTTAGCTCCGGTATCTTGTTCTGTACTTTGGTTATCTTGCACTTTTGGATTTCAAAACCATCTTTCAAAATATTTTTCAAGACACCTTCACTCCCTTGTACATGAGCCAGAGGCTTTCCAGCTCGCAAGTTCACTCCAAGGACATGAGGCCTGTTACTCCTTAGTCAGCCTCAAGCAAAGTACGGCTAGGAGTCGAGTGTATCCATCGCACCTGTGTAGAAATGCGTGATCAACAGCAGCTGTACACTAACTATTGCTGAAGGGCTAAAGGATGGAAGTGAAACAAGAAGGCATATGATATGGAACTTCATAGTTAACTTTAGGTTAGCTTTTCTAGCAAGATAGATTAATAAATATGCTGTGGTCATGAATACAAAGGACTACTTGTATGTTGTCTGAGTCCAGCTCGGACAGATCTTGATATTCTGCCGCTGCAAATTGTGCTTGAATCCAGTGGAACTTGTGTGATAAAGCTTGGGATATGCAATCAAATATTTGCCTTCAGTTGTCTATGCACCTTGTTCACAAGGTAAATTATTGTATTGATGCACCCAGTACCCATTAGGACTGTGTTGATACACATGAGCAAGATATAAGATGGGAAATGAGGTTCTTCAATAGAAGCTGATTTTAATAGAAACCCAAAGGAGAAGAGAGGCCAATTTTGAAAAGTGAGGGGGAGTTCAGCGGTTATTGAAATTGTCTGCGGTTTCTTAATAGTATGATAATATAATTCCAAAATATACAATCTGCTGAGATTTATCAGACATGAAAGAAGGCTGATAATTATTTAAAGTAGAGAGTCTGACTTTAAACTTCACGGAAATGTTCCTGAAACAAGGCAGGTGTTTGTTTGATCAAATTATAGGAAATTTCATTATAGGAAATGGTGTTTTTGATATATTGAAGTTTATTGTTTGTTAATTGTTATATCTCATGGTATTAATGCATGATATTTGAATAGATTCAGCTTTAAAGAAGACTTCTCCAGTTCCAGAGATTGATAATTATAATATCACAGATAACTTCAATATAAGTAAAGATTTTAAAATTAACTCTGTAAGAAACAGACTTTGCCTGAACTTTGTCCAAATCTCCCTGAATTCCCAAGAAGATCTAGATTATTTTAATATAATCTGAGTATGGAAGTTTTTAATGCCTAGAATTTCAGAGGAAATTTAAGCTTCACATAATTTTCAAGGTTTCGTATCATTGAACAGGTTCCTTTTCAAAATTAGCATTTACCCTTCTTTTACATTTATGTTGTTTTGCTCATCACATTTTGTATTGGGAGGAGATGTTCTTACTGGGATCCTTACTTCATTGAATAAATGTTAGGTTTTGAATATTTTGTCATATCACTAGAGAGTTTTTGAAAAAAACTGTGGTTTTCATCAGCTAGTCTGTGGTAAACTTTTTATAACCATACAGCTTACAGCCTATATCTTCATACTCACATTTTTACTGATGAAGAAAGTCGTGTATCAGTCTTCCATATGCAGGTACATTTAGTGTAGTGAAACTGCAGCTAATTTGCACTTTGTAGAAAAACATCAGGCCCAAGGCCATATAATATCTCTTATTCTCAATAATGGGATAAGCTTTGCAGAAATCTTATAATTAGACTGTTGCTTTTCAAAAACTATAATTTTGACCCTCCTCTTTAGAGATCTTTTGGCTTTCTGTGTTATATTCCCTGCTGATTCTTGGTATAGAGTGCAGACTATAGCTTCCTGCTACACCAAACTCTGTTTGAGTTGAGCCAGGAAGAAACTTCCTGATAAGAGTTTCTGTCTCTGGACCAAAAGTCCTCGTTTAAGACTGTCATGGGATTATGTGGAATACAGAGTAAGTATGACTACAGCATGTAACTGTGCAATCAGGATAAAAAACAGCAACAAAAAATACCTGTGCCGGCTAGGCAGTATTTTAATTGCTTTTGTTTGCATCTATCACAACCCCTAATTTTCATAACGAGAGCAGGCTTCATCAATAAGGATGCTCTGATATTTTAACACACTTCCTGTTGCTGATGTTATTTAGGCTAAAACAAGACTGGCCTTTTACAAAAATAAATTTATTCAGCAGGGAGAATAAAATCACTTCAAAGAAAATGTGCAGATTTATTCATGTTCATAAAGACTTGCTGCTCCCTGCACGTATCAGTGAGAGTGTATCACTCTCATCACTGAGCCGTACTGGTGTGGAGATGTGCAGTGACATAGGAGGTGTCATATAGCCGTGTAAGTGCTCTGTGCTCTAGAAGAAAAAACAGAATTTGTGTAGAACATGACCATTTGTCTGCTAGCCATGAGAGCTGTGCTTTCCAGAATTAAGGATGATAAGTGCTTCTGCCTCCTGGGATTTTGTACCATACTTAAGTTCAAGATATTTAATTGCTTTAACTTGTTCATGAATACAGTACGCTTATCAGAATTAACATAGAGCATAATGCTGAAAGGAGGGAGTTGTCAGACTCAAGGAAAAGCAGTTAGCCACCTACAAAGCAGCATAATTTTGTAAATTCAGATCCAGCTACATTTCAGTTTCCCAAACACTGAAGAACCTGTAGCCAATGCAATGTCATTCATTTACTATGCATGGAAAAGATTTCAGTCATCCTTTTCTGAGGAGTACTGTTGGTGCAGACACAAAATTTAATAAAATTTCTGAAGCAGAGAGTCTTTAATGCTCCAGCTAAGTAATAAGATGTATTTCCTTGGAGATTCTAGATTCCTAATTATAAGTGCATTGCTATGAAATTAGTGAACCGTTATTATTTTTTTAACAATGGGTGACTGTTAAATAAATGAAAGGTGGTTACTTTCCAGAAGGGTTGAGAGAAGAATCTAAAACAGGCACTTAATTATTTTATAAATTGAAAACCAGTACAAATGTAAAGTTGACTTGCTAATGAGGAATATACTGTGGAGGTTCTGAATTGAATTTTAAAATGACAACCCTTAAACTGTATCAATGTATGCAGAATGCTCAATTACACAGAGTTAAAATAGTATCAGTTTCATCAATAGGGTATTCCTCTTTGTGTTCAGAGTCTGCTTAATTTCTGTGGCTGTGGGATAGCGCTCAAGAAGACCACTGAGAATGGAAACGAATCAGAATGTGCTGAAAATCTAGAATGGTCATAGGATGTAATTCCAGCTGGACTTGTTTTCATAGTGAATTATTGTAGTTCTGAAAGTAAAACATTGTCAATGTCTTAATTAGAATAACTGTATAGTTTCATTTTCTAATGAAAAGAAAATGGGCCAGTAGAGAATAAGCAAATTTGAAACAATGAATAAGAAACAAGGAAAGGAAATTATGCTGAGATTAAGCATTATTGTGTTCCTTATTTGTTCTGTGACTGCTTAATAATAGCATCTCTAATTTGCAGTCCTGTACACATTAATAATGCTGTACGCATCCATTGCCCAGTGCTAATTTATGAGGGAATACTTACAGAATGAACTGATGAAGGAAATGATAAATTAATTAAGAACTTGTTCTTACAATACAAGTCAACTAAGTTGACTGCAGGCGGATCTTTGAAGCACTACTCTGCTAAAATACTGCTACAAAAAGGTGGTGTGTATGAGAAGCACATCATTTTTCTTCCCCAAAATAAGTTCAGCACAGAAGGTATTAACATAATTCCTATTCCTCTCTCCCCTCAAGCTCACTGTTGTTCTCATTCAGCTAATCTTTCTGAAGGAACTGGAAAGAAGCAGGTATGCTCTACTGAGTGGTATGTCATGTATAGTAACTCTTGTTTTTACAAGAGTTTTTTCAGAGGTTGCTGGTGCTGTACAATAACGTGTCTTGTTATGGACATTTATGGTGACTGTCCAGGGGGTCTTCAACTGGCAGCATGGACTGACAGGTGCCAAAGAACATTGTACCACCCGCCACTCTGATTTTAAGAGGAATAGCAGAAGTGATTCAGCTTCATAATTACCAATTTCCCTTGCATGCAGGTGTTCCTTTTTCATCTGATTTGCTGGCTCTGCGATTTATGAACTCCACTGCACATGGCAGCTGCTGACACACGCTGCAGACATCGAGTTGCTCTGAAAGGCCGTGCAAGGGTACATCAAGAAACACAGGAGGAAATTGAAATGGCAAGACTTTAGAGACGGTTGATGAGGCTGGCTGATAACTCCTAGTCTGCAGGGAACCGTAGGGTATGCTTTTGCAGTAGGGAAAAACAGGCAAGCAACTTGGAGAGAATATTGGTAATGGCAAACATATTTTCTTGCTGCTTATTAATATCCCTTCTGAATGTCTGTGTTGGTGACTGTTAGGCCATTTAGTGAGATTTCAAGGAAATGCAAAAAAGCCCTTCTGTTGTAACCAAGGGAACGTATGACTAGGGGATCACTGAAGTTTCAGCGTACCCTGCTGCTGAGAGCAACCTAATTCTCCTTTCAGCTACCTGTCCACTGTATGCATTGCAGCGAGGTTGCTTATGAGGGGTTGGGATCTGTAGGTGAGAGGTGTGCAAACCCCTTGGACGGCTGCTTCTCCAAATGAGCTTTGTGGGGTGTGGATCAGAGGTTTCATGATGCACAAGTTCACTGCTGGGAAGGAGCTGCAACTTGCAGGGAGAAGGAGGAGACCTTCCCTTAGCCTTGTGGTCTGACTTCCCAAGTGGCAGGCAAGACCAGCTGCATTGGGCACTCACCACTGAGAGCTCAGCTGCCACCCTCCTTAGGTCCTGCTTAGGTGGCTTCTCTCTCAGAAACTAGGATAAAGATGTAATCTCTCTCCCCAAAAGATTTGAATTCAAGATATCCTGTTTCTCAGCAACCTGTACCCAAAGGTCGTTTGACAGGACTTCTGAAATATTTGTTTTGAGGGGAAAAGAGTGCAGGGTAGCACGTCCATGTGTGTGGGTGTGAGGCTTTGGGGTAGGGACTTCTGATGGAGCAGGTTGGTGGTGTGAGTCCACAGCAGCAAGTGCTGCTAGGTAGCAGGAAGGACATTGTGTGGCCTGCCTGCACATTTTGTGGTAGGGCAAGCATGGTTTCTCTTTGCTGTACCTCTGTCCTGCTAAATCGGTCCTCTTCAGCCAACAAGGTTTTTCTCGCTTGCTGCTGACATAAAGTTCCTCCTCGTCCCCTGCGATAGATGGTACCAAGAAGCAGCCAAGTGAATTGCTGCTGCGTAGCAGGATCCTTCCTTTAACATGGTTTTATGCAGTATGTTATTTTTCAATTGAATTCCAGTATCATCAGTTTAATTTGAAGTCTTTTCAGACTTTTTTCTTCTGCTAAAGGATTGAAAATAATTAGAATGAAGTCATCAACAAGAAAATTTTCAGTTTGATTCGTAAAATAACATTTTTGGAAATGTATTTTTGTCATTCATTTGGGATGGACGGGATTATTTTACAACTTTGCATATTAAATACATCCATTTACTGTAAAAATGTAGTGGCAAGATGTGATTAGAGACACGGGTGAGAAGCTGCAACTGAGCCAGTTATTTAACCATCTATTTTTAGCAAAATTTTTCTGATATAAGGAAAGGGACAACTTTTCACATACAAAATTGAAAGGGGAGTTTATAGGTAAGTGTAGCTGATCTGTCAGTCTAAAAAATTGTCTTATGATTACCTAAGTCTTAATGTTGAAAGAGAAAACCTAGAGAAAAATAGAGCTTCTCTGAGGGTTTTTCCTTTTCTCTCTAGTGCAAATCTTATGCTGGCTGATTAGAAGTCAGCCATAATGCGGTATTTCATCCTCTCTTCAAGCACAGAAGTTTGGCCAGTTTACATAATATTATTATGACACTAAAAATAAATTTACCCACGCCTGCTGTTGTTCCAGCTTGGCTTAAAGGCAGACTGGATTCATCCAGATAAATATTTCTCAGAAGAACATGTCTTCTCTCATGTGATCAACTAGAAAAAAATAGTCCACCTACCATAATAATATGAAAAAAACAGAACAAAAAAAATTGCAGGGGGAAGATTGGATGACTCTGTACAGTGATCTGGCAAAGACGCATACAAGAATCCAGTCTTGTCACCAATGAGGTTGCAACATGTGATGCCAAAAATAGAATTTTAAACTTAACCTAAAAGTACATCAGCAAGTCATGTAGCTAAGTAAGCATGATTTTCCCTTAAAATGAGAATAGTAAGGGGAAAAAAGTGGATTTGCGGTATCAGGCTGAATAGAGGGAAACTATGATAGAGGAAGCAGAGTCTTGCGTTTTAGTCAAGAGGTGAAATGGAAAGACTGCTCCAATTAATACAAGGTGCCCAGTTTCATGTGCTGTCTTACAGATCATTCTGGTAAATCCTGTCACTTACGGAAAAGTCCTACTGTTTCTTATACCGGTCATGGTTATTAGTTCCACTGTCTGAAGCTCTCCTGAAGGTAGGCTGCAAACATAAACCCTATTTTCAGTTTTCTAAGTTGGAGAAATAGATTCCAGTTGACAGAAGGCATAAATTTAAGTGATATAGATAAGCCAGTATATCTGGAATAACAGCTCTTTCAATATCGTCTGTGACATCTCATTAATGTTGAGAACGACTTGCATATGCACATATGTATCTGCTTCCTTACTTTCCAGTTAGGACTGATTTTGTTTAAAACTGTAGATACATTTTCTAAGCTAGCAATGGTTCTGATATGTAATTTTACAATTAATTAAACTTTGTGTATTGTCCCTTCTTCTGGACACCTTAGGAATAATATTTTATGGAAAGAAATAATGTGGGCTCTTCTCTCAAATGTCTTTGCTTTGCATTCTTTACAAAGAGAGAAGAAAATACTGAAGAAATACAGATATTCTTCAATGATTTTAGGTTATTTATAAAGTAACAGGGCTTTTGATTTTGGATGGATATGCTATTTTGTTCAAGCTGTAGCTTTTTTGTCAAATTTCTGGGAAATTCACAAAAAGCTTCCAAGCAAAAATATATTGAAATATAAGAAAAAGTATTGAAGTTTTCTTGATTTTCTAAAATGTGAAAGTGTTAATTTTTATTATTGGAAGTAGCTTAAGCCTATAAAAGCCTTCTTTCATGCTATCACTGCTGCTGGCATGCAATGATTATGTGCTCTAATTTTACTCTTGTAAAATTTACCAAGAACTGCTGCCACTTAGTAATGATATATTTTCTCTTCTGGATCAATGTTCCTCCTTTGTTTGCTATAGTATCCCAAAGTTTTATAGAAATGAACCTTAAAGTTAAAAATATGATAGCAAGCATTCACAGAAAAAAATGTTTTTGGCAATTATGTCATAATATGGTGGGCCAAGAAATGATGTAAAAATATAAAAATGGAAATCCTTTAAAGCCATTTTGAATTTAATTTCAAACTGGGCAATTTAGATATATAATTTTGACACAACATTTTGAAACTTCCAAACAAATCCTTTTCAAATAAATACAAATGATTCTGTTTCATTGAAGTGTTGAATATTAATTTTCCATTTCATTCAAAGTTGTTGGGTTTTTTTAAATTTAATATGCTAACCTTGTCAGTGAAATTAAACTGAAATAGAAGCAGTTTAAAGGGCCAGACTTTCCTAACACTTGATTTTAAAAGGTTTGCGAAAACCTGCCCTGTGCTGTCTGGCTGTGCTGCTGTAGTAGATCTGCCCAAGAGCTGAAGCAGGTGAAACATCAGGGATGGCAATTTTGCATCTGGTATGAGAGCTTGCAAAATCAGATTCTTAATGTATTACAAATAAAGGCATTAATAATTGTTTCACTTCACATGGTGTTAATTTTTCAAACTGTGAGACTTGTCATTCATCACTATGAGCAAAATAAAAACATACTTTTAATCTTCGATGAGAATTTTTGTTTTTCTGGTCTCCGTGTTCTGAATATAGTTAGAATCCGCCAAACAAGTCCTTCTTGTTAGCGGAATACTGACCTTGTCTCTGAATGAGTAGTATAATATTCAAAACAAAGTGATGACCTATTTTTATCTGTTTGACCTCAGACTGCTTATACTGGTCGGTTAGCACTGTTGTCTTCACCTACAGGAGTTGAATTGTTGTCATGTCCCATGCTGTCCTGCTAGCTTGCACGTCCCATGTTTTTTCTGCACTGCCCGACAACTGTTTGGCTGTGGTGCTTTGACTGCCGC
Organism: Pygoscelis adeliae; assembly: GCF_000699105.1. Lineage (NCBI taxonomy): Eukaryota > Metazoa > Chordata > Aves > Sphenisciformes > Spheniscidae > Pygoscelis > Pygoscelis adeliae. The sequence goes on from NW_008824349.1 coordinate 53,827, forward strand.
TCGCAGTGTGAAAGCAAGCCTTATACCCTGTGTAATTAATTCTCTCCTTTGATTTCCTCTCCTTCTTGTTCAGTAAATGAAACTGCTGGTCCAAAAGTTATTGGTGAAAATTTAATATAGATTTGGGTTCTGATATTGCTAGGCAGAGCTGTCATTTATTCAAAACCGGTAAGGGAGAACTGCCTGCTTGTTTAATTTGGGTTGTTCTCTTCCTCACATTACACAGGAGATAATTTGAATGACGGGTTCAGTAGACATGGGAAGGAAGGTACTGTAGATAACACTGTGGATGATACTTTGTCATAGCAGCTCTCTCTGGAAAGGTACCTGGCAAATACCCAAGCACACGTGGTGCCTGAGTTCTGCTGGGGAGTGAATCACCCCTTCTTTTCCTTTCTTACTGCTCCCATGTGACATTTGCTAGCCTCCACTTATTCTTAACCCATGAGTTAATGGCTTATGTCCCTCTGGCACCTCTTGGCACCTTTGTGCATATCCAGTGTGTCTCCAGGCTGTTTCTTTCTCACTTCCCAAAGTCTTCCCTAGTTTTGTGCGTTCTTCATAACCTCAAAATGGGCTTGCTCCTCATTTCCCAGGGCGTTTTCAAAAATATAAAGCTGAACTTTTTGGCAGGTTTTTAATCTCTGGTAACTATTTTTAGCACACTGAACTATTGGGAGAAGAGTATTAAATATACCCTCCATGCTGCACTGAACAGTGAAGGTGGGAGAGTAGACGTTTAAAATGGTCTCACTGGGGAACTGCCTAAGGTTGGTACATGCAGGGAGCAGGGTTTGTCGCTGGACACTCAGCTGAATGTACAAGAATGACTAGGAAAGGGATAAGGAAGATCATGCCCGCTCGCTCTGGGGGTTGTGCTGCATCTCTTTTTTTGTCTTGAATTGGCCCATTCAGCTACCCTGCTGCTGCTGCTGGAGGGGACATTGCCTGAGTTCTCTTCGAACAGGCATGTTTTTTCATTATGATGGGGACTGAGCTGCTATTGCCCCATAATCTCTGAGTACTCAGGTACCTTGTGACATACATAGCTTTGACAAAGCTCTTTGTAATTGAGGGATTGGTTGCTATGGGCTGCTTTAGGCTTGTAGTGCTCTGACATGAGGTAATACAATGTTGCTTAGCTAATGCTGCATGAAAACATTAAAAATCCTTTTTATATTAAACTTTTAAATTTTATATTTTGGATTATAAATCCACTTAATGAAGGAAGGATAAAGTTTAAAAAGCCTTCAGTAGTAAATCTGCAGCATAAATTGTAAATATTTAGCTCTTGTATGTGACCATGATATTGAGGTGTGTTGGTTTTGGCTGGGGTAGAGTTAATTTTCTTCATAGTAGCTAGTATGGGGCTATGATTTGGATTTGTGCTGGAAAGTGTTGACAGTACAGGGATGTTTTTGTTACTGCTGAGCAGTGCTTACACAGAGTCAAGGCCTTTTCTGCTTCTCACACCACCCCACCAGTGAGCAGGCTGGGGGTGCACAAGAAGTTGGGAGGGGACACAGCCGGGACAGCTGACCCCAACTGACCAAGGGATATTCCACACCATATGACATCATGCTCAGCATATAAAGCTGGGGGAAGAAGAAGAAAGGGGGGGACATTCAGAGTGACGGCATTTGTCTTCCCAAATAACCATTATGTGTGATGGAGCCCTGCTTTCCTGGAGATGGCTGAACACCTGCCTGACGATGGGAAGTGGTGAATGAATTCCTTATTTTGCTTTCTTGCATGCATGGCTTTTGCTTTCCCTATTAAACTGTCTTTATCTCAACCCATGAGTTTTGTCACTTTTACCCTTCCGATTCTCTCCCCCATCCCACTGTGGGGGGAGTGAACGAGCGGCTGCTTGGGGCTTAGCTGCCAGCTGGGGTTAAACCACGACATGAGGTTAGTAGGAATTGCAAGTAAGATTTCCCTGAAACATATTCCCTGTGCCCTGATTCCTCAGTGTCTTACTGTGCTTCACTTCTCACTAGTATCTTCTAGGTGTAACCAGAATTGTTGATGACCTGTACTCAAAGGGCTAAAACCTTGCCTTTTCTCATGTTATTGTGAAATGCAACATAGCCATGGGGCTCTGTTCTGCAGAGAAACTGATTTTTTGGAGTACGCCTGGATATCTGCAGTCCTGAGAGCACATGGAGTGGTTGAGAGGGACCAGAGCAGTACAAGACCTGAAGGGGAGCATGACTGGTTCATACCACTGTCCACCCGCTACACAACATTGTTAAAAACTTTCAGATCGTTAAAAAGGACTTAAATCTTTGACAGACTTACAGCTTAGAGACTGCAGCAGGTTGGATGAAAGCAAGGTAAAGTATGGGGTTTTTTTTAACATTGTTCTTGTTACTGGATAAGATTCAGTTGCTACTGGGAAGCTTTTGGTTGCAACAGAGCCTTGTTTCAATTGTTGCCACACAGGCACTTTGAAAAAATTCAAAGCAGATTTTTCAGGCGCTCCCTGAAGTCTCCTGAAGCTCCTGCATCCACAGCATCCTCCGGCAAGGTGCTCCACAGTCTATGTACAACCAGTTTTGTAAGCAGCCTCCTTTCGCTGGTTTTGAACCTGGCTCCAGCCACCTTCATTTGATGACCTCTGTTTATTTGCATTATCAGAGGAAACAGCCAGTCCTTATCCACTCCTTCTATGATAATTATGATCTTGTAAACCTCTATCATTTCATTCAAGCATACTCCTATTTCCAGGCTGTCTAAATTTAGTCTGCTCAACCATTCCTCTCACGAAAGCTGCTTCACAGTTTCGAGTATCTTTGCTGCCTGCGTTCAAAAATTTTACAGTTCTAACGCATCTCCTTTGAAGCTGGGGTATCAGGACTGCTCAAAGTATTCAAGGTATTGCATTCAAGTAAAGGATTTGTACAGCAATGCAATTATATTTTGTGTTTTGTTCTCTACTCCTATCTTAAAAACTCCCAATGCATGTCTTGGTTTTTTGACTGCTACTGAACTTGTAGCTGCTGGTTCTGTGCAAGAGCCTGTCCCAACTGCAAGGTCTCACTACGGAGCATTACTGACCAGCTCAGGGCCTGTCTGTTCCCCGTGTGCAAACTTGGCATTTTTCTGCACTGAATTTCATCCATTTTCTGCTTTGCCTAGTGCTCTGTGGCTTTATTACTCCTTCTGTTTCCTCTTACCAGGATTTCCCTAGCTCGAGAATGAGGGCCAGCCCAGCCCAGGCAAGGCCAAAATCTTCTTTAGAAGATATACAACCCCATTTGTCACATTTGTGCAAAGCTTCGTTGAGTCAAAGATGCAGTTTCCAGAAGTGTCACATCTGACCTCCAGCTTGCTACAAAACTTGTTTTTCTTTCTCCTAAAAGGGCAATAGGTCTCAGAAGGGATTGTTGCAGTTCACCTGTCCTGAGGCTGACTGCAAAGGCGGTGAACATATGCCAGGTGGCACAGATCCAATTAATGGATCAAGCTTCAACTTGATATTAAAAAAAATTTTAAAAAATTGGACTGTGACCCATTGTCACAGACCAAACAATACAGACCATAAAGCCTCAGGATAAGTGCAGGCAAATTTATTTCTTGTCAGAGGGGTCCACCTATAAAGAAGTACTATAGGGGATTGCCTCAATCTGGAATTTTGCACTTTTAGGGGTGCTTCTAAATTTTCCCTTTGGATTAATGCAGACAAAATACTAATACCACCTTCATTTCAAGAAACCCAGCTATTTAATAAATCCAACAGTCCATCTTAAAAGCATTTTAGTATCAATGAATGTTACGTATATTAAGGGACTATACAGCACAGCATTCTTCTGTGTGCATTTGTAATCTCAGATCCTGGGAGGTGAATTATATTTTAGCTTACAAATAGTCAAGTTACAATGAGAGAGATTGCTTTGTGGAACCTGCTGCTCTCCATGTCCAGTGAGAACAGCAGAATCTATTTTGTTTTGTAGCAAGAACCAGCACTGGCCTTTCAAAACCTCAGAAACACACGTGCACCTTTGTGAACTCTGCAATTTTCTTACTTGCCCATAAGCAAAAGGCACTGAGGCTTATTACTAGCCATTCATGTGTACATACTCCTGATTTTCCTGTATAACTACAGGCAGAAGACCAAATTTTGGTAAAACCATGCTCTTTAGATATCAGCAGCATTGACGCTACAGGAAGAGTAGTTATTTTTTCTTACTCTGTATAGCAGTTCGGGAGGCCAGAGCTCTAGGAATGTTTTCATTTGTTTTGCAGCTAACATATTTTCCATTATAAAATAGGAGAAGAAAATAATTGTTGTCCAGTTTCAAATGCTCAACATATAAAACTACAGAATGAGAAATGGCAATGTAAAATGCTAGTGAAGCACATCTTACACAATTTCTCATGCTTTGTGCTAAGGACAGAAAAAGCACATCTACTTCTTTTGCTCCCTACCTGTATTGGCACAGGACAGGAGGATTTTCTTTTCCTCTTCTACAAGGCTTTGGAGGACTTTTAGTCAACGTTATGTGCATTTTCCAATAAACTTCTCTTCTTTCGTTCTGCAGCTACTTTGTGCTTCTCT
>NW_008824349.1:58442-67951 GCF_000699105.1 Pygoscelis adeliae
TTTTTCCTTGTGGCAGGCTGATTATTTATTTGTTCTGATTTTGCTAATTCTGTAAAGTTTTCATGTTTTCCATTCATGCTATTCCTTCTGTACTTCTTTCTTAGTTTTACAAGTACTTTTTCTTCATCTTCCTCTTTCAAGACCTTTCCTACACAGACAGATGTGTAAGATCTCTGATATTGGCAGCTCATCATTCATTTTCATAACACTACTGTACAAATCTTGTGAGAAAAGCCAGGAAAACCATAAAGTCACTCACCTTATAAACTTTGCAGCATGCCTAGTGATCGATGTATCCCTTTGTCTTTAATGGTCCCTGAGGATGTAATATAAAATTTGACCTAAAATAACCTAGCAAGGAATAGGGAGGAGGAGTTTATTTTTTATTAACCCAGTCAGAAAGCCCTCAGAGCTAACAGACTGAGATGTTTGGGATAATAGTCTTGGAGACCTGCCCTGTTTCTTGGTAAAAGCTGAATTGTTTAGGCTTAATCTAATGCTGCTGACGTCAATGAAGTGGACAGGCCTGATGTGACACACTGGGTGGTGCAGACACGTGTTTCGTATGTGGTCTGTTGTATCTGTGTAGAAGTAACAGTTGTGTGAAATAAGAAGATGGGTGAATGGTGTTACCTTTGAATAATGTATAGAACAGACAATTTTGCAAAGTGCTGATACGTTTTAGTTTATAACATTGCAGCATACATGTGATTCTCAATATAAAAATAGCCAATGGAAAAGTACTACTGAACTACGTATCTTCCCTTATGTTGTACTGTAGCTTGATATAACTGTATCTCTGTTATACTGCGTATACTGGATTCTGACTCAGTAAAATGAGGAATAACTATTACTTTCATACCATGAAGCACAGTAAGTGAATCTCTATGTATATCTCAGTTTTTACACCTATAACAGCGCAGTTTTTCTGGCTTTGTCTGATCTTCAGTTCAAATGAAATTTAAAACCTGGGATTTTCCTAGGGAAAACAAAGCCAACAACAGTTCAAGATGCAACTATGAATTCTGGGCACTGGATTAATGGGAACCTGAGAAAGGGCTGAGTCCCCGGAGGAACTGAACTTGGCAATTGCTGTAGACCATGTGACAAATTAACAGTGCTATGAGACAGAATAGATTACGATTTAATATTCTCTCTCTTGTAAATGGCTATATCTTTGGGAACATAAGGATATGTGATAAATGAAGGACTTCAAAGGGCATTGTAACTGAATTTCTGACATATTTTGGCATGCTGTTTGCAAAACACACTCCAAAAGAAGCGCCTGGGTACCCTTGCTGTACAGTGGAGGTCTGCAGATAGACAGGTTAAGGGGTATATTGCTCTGGAGGGATCTTGGCTAAATGTTTTTCTCCCCTCTAATCACAACTTTTCAAAATAAATGTTCGTTTAATTTAAAATGTATGTTTAACTTAAAAATAGTTTCTGTGCCTTGTCTGCATTGAGCTATAAGGAAAACAAAGTTTATAGATGGGAAAGTACTTTTGAACTTTAGAAGAGATGAGGGGAAAATTGTTACAACTCTTTGAACTGTCTCCCCTGTGTTATTGCTCTATTAGATATCATCTCAACTGTGTGAAAATCTTTAACATCTCATGAAGTTCTGTACCTGTGAATCCTCCCTAAATGTGTCCTTTACAGCAAGGAAGACAGGAAATCATGTCTGGGGTCTCCCTGCATCTTGCATTACACCTGCAATATTATGAAAAGTGTATGTGTTAAAGATTTCATTTTCTGGCAAAGAGACAGTCACCTCAATATAAACCATGTTGGATCCTGCTTGGTTTAACCTCCTAGAAAATAGTCTCCAACTAAACCATATGTTCCAGTGTATGAGGTAAGAACCAAATAAGGCTCGTGGCACTACACAAGGTTTGTGTGGATCCTTGAATGTACGAAATGAGCATATCTACTGCCGTATTCATAAGTTGTTGAGCCGGTGCCTTCCTCTGAGCTAGCTTATGTAGTAGCTCTGCTTAGGTGGTGCTCAGAGATGAGTAGGTCATAGCCATGTTTCTTCTCCCCAGTTCTTTGGACTGGCTGCTGTGGAGGTTTTACCTTCTGCGGAAATGTGGCATGCCTGTACAGGAGCAGATTGTACGTGGATATTAGTTATTAAGTGCAGATAAATCTATTAAGATAACACAAAATACTTAAAAGGTCAGAACTGCAGTAGTGTTTGCATAGGCACGTTATACAGTATGCAGTGAGCAGCAGAGTTACTCAGCTGCCAGCTTGGCTAAGGAACAGAAAATGTGCATGCAACGCTGTTGAGCTTTCTGTGGAAGTAATCTTTTAATCTTATGTTTTTTCTGATTTATTTTAAAAGTTTTGTAATTTTGTACTTAAGCTAGCAGTCTTGCAGCAATGCTGTGACAAGGGTATGAGAAAAGCGGGGCTGCTGGGAGAGGGAATATCCTTTGTAGGGTGATGGTGCTGTTGGAAAAATTGACTAAACTGTTTTCCATGCAGGGCCCCTTCAGGTCTGAAACAAGCAGCAAATTTCAAATGGTTCTGATGAACAAGTACACACATGTGCTATTTTTAGAGACTAAACATCGTAATCTTGCAAATATTTATCTTTTAAAATCCCACTTACTCTATTAGTTCTTTCAGACAAAGGCACTATTTTATTCATGACTTGTGCAAACCCATGTTTGGTTCCAGCAAGCACTTTTTCAGATAATTAAACTTTACAGAACTGCACCCTATGATAAAAACCAGCTGAAAAATGAGAGAATAAAAATACTTAGAAATATACTAGAGATCTGAGAAAAATAACCATGATAAACTTCAGATTGCAGCATAGGTGAGTGATATATAATTTATGGGTTTAACACAAACATCAATTGTCATGCTATATCTTAAGAGGCCAGACTGGCATTTTCAGGTCTGATGAAGTAAGAGCATTTTGAAGAGAGGTTTAAAAGAAGATGGCAGATGGGGTTTCTAAAACAGGGAATTGCTTGGAGGAAAGTCTGGAAAGGTACGAGGGAAGGAAATGTAAATTGGTTGGCTAGGTTTATAGAATAGCCTTCTATAATAATGTTATGGCAGATGGCATGTACAGACTGGTTACCTAAAAAGCCAAATAAGAGCTCAATATTATCTTTAGTTTAGCTTATATAAAATCTTACATTTATGATATTAAAAACAGCCAGATAGCTGTTTTTAATACAGACACTTCAGAAGCTCCTGGAGCACTGAAAAGCTTGTTTTCACATGAAAGTCATCAAATCCATAGGGTGCTTTCTTTCCTAAAAATGCACTGTTTGTATTAAGAATCCAAAATTAACCTTTCAAAGGGAATGTAATTAAAACAGCGTAACTTAACATTTCTCTTTTAAGCTCAGGAAGGTGTGGAATTATCTTTCTAATTCAGGAATTAAGCTTTGCAACAGGTTGCTGTTAACTGGCTATGCAGTGGTGGTGCATAAATATTTGAGAAGTAATCCTGTTCTTGAAAGAAGTAAGATTTTCCCCTGGTTAATCCAGGATATAAATGTTTTAAAATACCTATTTCTCTGCTGAATACTCAACGTTTGAAATTTTTAATATGAGAGTGCTTTAATTCTCTTAGGCTGTGTTTAAAAACCGAGGCAAGCAATCAAGAAAGCAACCAAACAAGAATAAAATCCTTTGTAATGACTAGTGAGAGGACATTTGTGTATGCAGTATATAGGTTCTGGGATGGGATTCTTAATTCAGCAGGCATTAAACACTTACATGATTTTGCAATATTATAGAACCCTGTGCAATGCTTACAATAAGTATTGCATTACAGAAGTGCTCAGATACAATGAGAGTTACTTACGTATGCAAAAGTCGAGTAAAACAGTATCTGCAGACTTTTTTCCCATAACACTGTATGCACACTAGTATTACCCTAGTACAAACACCAAGGGAACAGTATAAACATCACACCTACTCTGCACTTTTTGAGAGAACATTTAATGGTATTTTATAGCAGCTCTGGAGAAGTGGCGTTGTGATGGTGACGATTTAACACAATCTCAACTGAGTACAGCAGTACCGCTGGCATTGCTCCGAGAACAATCTTCTAAGCTACAGACTTAGAGTATGTCAGACAGCAAGTAAAGCAGGGAAAGGGTACAGCTCACTCCTGTGTATTCAAACAACAAGAGGATGCAAATCCTCTTTTGACATCCTGGTGAGTAGACATGATGCCCGTGGTGGCTTGGAGGTAGCCTTTGACACCAGACCAGATAAACCGCCCTTCCACCACAGCTGCTGAGGTTCGCCAGTGCCTGCTGGCTGAAGTGCCTTCACCATGTCCATTCTCTGTATGCTGCACAGGGCACTTTCCTTGCAATTAAGACATGCTTTGTGCTGAAGCTCTGAGTGTTGTGAATGCTGAGATGAGGAGAGGAATTGTCATTTGTCATATTTCATGGTCCTGTCACTTTATGATCCACTTCTGGGTCCTGTCACTTGCCACATGCAGCTCTAAAGAAACAAAGTGGTCTCTTTCACCACCCACAAACCAATTAATCTACTGGATCCCACGAATCTCTGTATGCAGCAGGGAGCGTGGGTGGATAATAGTTTCCAGATTACATACAATAATGGGGAATAAGAAAGATGATCAGCCTTTTTAGGAGCTTTCATTTTTCTGACTTCTCAAGGATTTTCAGCGTAGGAGGCTGAAAAGCTGTGGATTTCTGGCTGTATTGATGATCATATGCATACAAACCAGTTAAGTCCCTTGCAATGGTATTGGCCTTGAGGGCACTCCTGGCAATGTTACTGACTGCTGTGAGCCATTCATTGCTGCAGGGTGCAGGTAGATATAAAGAGTCCTCATCAAGTAAAGTAAAGTAGCACAGTAAAGGGGAGATCATTCTGCAGGAGCTGAGGCGTAATTGAGTTTTACTGAAAGTAAGAGTTTCTTTTTCTGGTTTTGAATAAATAGGGAGATTTTGTAAAGAATTATTATAGAGATGCACAGTAACAAGCAAATGCAATTTCTAAGTAGAGAGTGCTTTTAGTCATTGCAGTCACTTTTATATATGGCTTCATCCTTTTTATTTTTGTTCCTTAGAATGAATTTAATTGTGTGTGACAAGAGTCAAAACTATGAAGTTATCCACAGAGTAGTGCTATAGATAATATTATGCTATATATGTTAGATATTATTTCAAAACCACATTGCATTATTATTATGTTTCTGCAAAAGGAGTGCTTGAGGAGAAGAACAATTAAAATGAATGCTATTCTATGCTCTAAACTGCACCTGTGGATGTATTGAGATGGTGTGTTTTCATGGGTTGAAATGATGTACTAAAGAGATGTACTGCTGCTGGGATCTTTTTTCTCTTGGTACCCTGCTGTAATAAAAATATGTCTTCAACACCTTCCATAAAGAAAGTGAAGATATAGAATCCAGGAATAAGGTGATTTCCTTCCTAAAGATGAAACTATCTTTTTGGCACTATAGAAGCAAAAAGCTTCATGACCTAAGCTAATCAACGGGTAGGATCAGGAAGATATTTTTTTCTTTTATGGTACAATATCCTCCTCTTGATAGGGTTGTAGAAGTGTCCTGCCTTCCTCTGAAGCACCTGACATAAGCCACTCCAGGGGAAAAAAGTATGAGAGGAAGTCTTAGGTGACCTCTTCTATAAGAAAGCGTATGATATAAAATGCTGAAAAAGTATTTTCTATCAACAAAAATGCAATTTCAGCTTTAAGGAGTAAGCCTTGGAAAGACTTGAGGAGTCTTGCAATTACAAGGAGTCTTGTAATTTTACAGGATATATTCAGAGAAAATATTTTATTGACAGCACTGACGATCTATTCTGATAGGAAATTAAAGGCTCTATTATGTTTTTATTAAAAAGCTGAGATTATTTAACAATTTACCAATACTCTTCTAACTTTTCTAAGTTAAAATATTTCTAGTGAGGCATCCTTTAGGTGCTCATCTAGTTTTATTGCGTAGTTACAAAATGGAGGGAATAATGAGTCTCCAGCCTTAGGCATACATGCTTTTCAGCCTTAAACAAGTGTTTATTTTGTGGGCAGAGGTGACTTATCAATTAATAAGTACTTTGTCAGAGGCAAGGTTCCCTACTAAGCCTTTCTAATCTGAAAACCTATGACTGTCAGGCTCCTTGTAGATATTATGCTCTTTGTTCTGCCTCATTAATGAAATTACACATTATTCAAACTTAGAGACCTGTTTATGGAACAGAAGGGAATACATCTTCTATCTTGTCTTTTGTACTGAAGCAGCTGATGGGAAAATCTAATCTTCAGGAGGCAATATGTTGTAAAAGGTAAAATAGATAACTGGATTTCTACTTCCCTTTCTACCATTGACTTATATGGTCACTTTGGCAAAAGCTGTCTTAACACTCGGGTGACTGCTGAAGGTAACGTCACATGAATCTAACTTACTGTGTGCTTTGTCATGTGCCTTGCTCTTTGTGTGGAGGTATTTTCCAAGTTTATTAAGAATATATTAGATGTCCGTATAAAAGCATTTCTTGCATGATTTGCACAAACGATGCTAGTGGGCTATTTTGCTAAGGTCTGTCTTATAACAAAATACCTTCACCGGCTGCACAGGAGGGCTAGTGCAGGTCTTGCAACTTGTTGGGATGCCATGTAGAGAAGTGCTAATGAGAGTCTCTGTCCCTAGTAAGTGTGTATTGCATCTTTTTGGTGTACTGCACTGAAGAAAGTACATGGGACTTTGTGCTGAAAAGATCTTGAGTTTCTCAACCATCTTCATATCTGGCAGTAGAAGGATTCTCAAGTAACTTCAATGTCAAGAGGTACTGAGTGCATGAACATTTCTACAGAGTAATGGTATGGATTTTTTTGTAGGTGGCTCCCTGAGAAAATTGCACTGTTTTCATAGTAGGCTGCAAGTCTTCAGAGGGAAAGCATTAAAAAAGGTATTTCTCCACTATTTTGATCTGAATGCTATATAAATTTTTTTTCTTCATTTTATATCAGGGAGGGAGCAGACCCACAATGAAAACAGCAGTGGGTCAGTGCAGAAGGAGATATCATCCTGTGGCAACAGGACTTTAACTCCAACCTAGAACAAATGAGTAGTTCTTCTCCCTAAAAGATACACACTTCTGTGACTGGAAGACACTGTGAGATTAAAAAAAAAAACAACCCAACCCTACATAAAGAAATCTTGTGGACTGAACAGAAAAACCTGTTCCTGCAGTTGTGAACTGTGAAGCATGAACACCTTTTGAGGTCACACAGCCAAGGACAAATTGCTTGAAATAGTTAACAAGCAAGCAAAACCCACAGTAAAAATCTTCAGTTTGCTTCCTTTTCCTTTCCTGCTGCGTTGAGATGAATCTTCATTTTCTGCGCATTGAGACACTTTTATGGATTACAGCCATTTGGGCACTGTTGAATGCTCAACCTGAATATGTAATACATTTCAAAAGTATTTGATACCTATTTTCCCTTTTGTCTCCTGTAACTCTCTTGCAAAAGGCTGATAGAAGCGGTCACCTTGTTCATTCACTGCAGAGCATTTCTAAAACTTGTTGTCAGAATTTCGTCACACAAGGAGCGAGCTGCCAAGACTACTAACAGTGAGGGATGATCACCCCAGCTGGGAAATTGTGAACGTCAGCTGGCTGATACGCGTAACAGAAGCATGTTTTTCAGCCAAATTACAAAGATTTCTCTAGTCTCCACTTGTCATGGAAGATAAATATTCAGAAGCTTTTCCTGAAGATTTATATGCAAACAGAGGGTACTGTACCTGATGTACTGAAGTGTAGATCTGCTTTATTTAATTTTCCTCTTTTTATTGAGGGAAAGGTTTCTCTGGGATCTGTGAGGTGTGTGCTATAGCAGCATTGCAAAGCTCTGAGTGGGCTGGCTGAAGCTGCAGGGTCTGTGGGTTGCTTTCCTGCATTTTCCCAATCCAGCCTGCAGGTGTGCCACAACAGCCGTCTGCCATGCTGACTGCAGCGGGCGTAACCGCGCCTGCTGCGCCCACCAGCCCCCTACGGACACGCTGCTGTCAGCCAGATGCGCCCAAGCTGGTGAATCCCTGTAGCTGTTGTGCTGTTGTTTTGTCATCTTGCTATCTGCTTTTTGACCTCTCCACGATTCTCCATCGTAGGGTGTAGGCGTGTGCATCGTTTTCTGGTACTCTTCCAGCAGTTTGCGTCCATTTCTTGGCCCGTTTCACTGAGGCAATTTTATTCAGTGTTTGTACGATACTGGCAAAATGCCATTCTGACCTGGGGCAGTGTGGAGCTACCATAACAAAGATATTTTTCAGAGGTGGAAAGACACACCCAAGATTTCAAGCTTGCTTTAAATGCCTTTCTCATCTATAAAATGCACTTGAACATATTGGTCCTGAAGTCTGTGAGTACTTCTAACTCATACATTAATTTCTCTTTTAGTCTACTACTGGAGTAACTTACAGATAGTTTTGTTATTTCACTTTTCTCGTGTAAATTAGGCTGTATGAAGCATAAGAACCTGTAGGCAGGCTACACAGACTTATGACAGGTCTCTGCTGCAGGTACAACCAGTTGTACTTCAAAATCAGTAACACTACTCATAGGCTAATTACTATTTATTTGAGAGCTTCAAGATAAGGCCCTAGAGGATTTAATTCCAGGATCATAGAACAGCAGAGGGAGTAAACAATGCTCTCTTGAGAAATTAACTCGCCTATTTTTTAAGCTAAACTTATTATATATATTACATATGCGATGTATTTTTATATATATATATATATATATGTATTTTACTTGAAGGGAAGCAAGATGGAGAAAATCATATCTTGTTTGAAGCATCATCTTTTTTCAGCATCTATTACAGACATCACTTGCCCGCTCTGAAGAGCTGCTGTTGCCACATTTATGGCCTTGAAGTGTTTCTGTCATCCTTTATGTTATGTTGTAATTTAATAATGCACAAAATTTCTGGTTTGAGATTAGCAATTAACATGTTCTCACCAGCTACATAGTGAGCAGGTGTACTGCTCTAATACGCGTCTCTGCTGATGCACATTATTTATGAAAAGCAGATTTTAACTTTATTCCCTGTTTAAAATTTCCTAAGCCTTTTCCTGTCCTGCTGTCAGTCTTGGCTGTTCCAGTGTGACCTGCTTGTTTCCCGATTTGTGATTTTTTTTAAAAATTATTATTCCTTGGATTAAATTGCAGATTAATAATTTTCTTTTTTTTCTTGCTAAGATTTTAGCAGATCAGGCAGGCTGTAGTTTCTGGCTTTTATGCCTAATTAAACCTCTTTATTCTGAAAAAACTCTAGATTGCCATGCATTACCGCTTCCCATTCTCTCCCTAACATTAATAATCTGTTCATTCTTGGTAAGGTTCATTTCAACTCATGATCTTGATCATTGCTTTAGACTTACAGCCAAAAGCCTGCATGTATCTAAAGATTAAGAAATGCAATGCGTAAGAGGCAGCACCCTGTCAAAGACCTCCTTCAGCTCTGACCAT
>NW_008824349.1:67994-83398 GCF_000699105.1 Pygoscelis adeliae
AAGATAGGGCCAGAGGGAGGACATGGTGGGTTTGATTCCAGCTGTTCTCTTAACTGCAACTGGTTATGTTGAACCCAGAACATGTGACATACGGCTGCCCTTTTAGTCTGTATGCTCTGCTCTGTGTTGCAATAGCACCAGATTGAAGCAACTTGGCACAAAGAACCCCAGAGTGTGACACTCCTCCTTTAGAGAAGATGATGGACAACAGGAATAGTTTTGCTAAAGCGTTCAATAATAGTTTCCAGGACAATGACGTAACTGACCATGTGCCAGATTACACAGAGGTTCTAGGGTCTTCGTGGTGCTGCTGCACTAGTCTGCATAGCTTTCCCAGTCTTGTGTCCTGAATTGCATTATGTTTGTATGCTGCTTTCTGGTTGTCAGAGAGAAAAAGTTAGTATAACAATTATTAGTGTTACAAATAATAAAAACATATTATGTATCTATTTTATATCCATTTGTGCCACTTCGCTTCTAAAGAAGCATAATTGCCTCTGAATAAGGTCTCATGCAGTGTTTTGTTCACCTACATTCAGGATTCAGCCACACAATAAATTACTGTAGGTGCCTATATGATTTACAGTTTTTATCCACTCGAGAAAAATGATGGTGCTTCATTACTGCCTCATACTGAGCTGTTATTCTCTGTGTTGCTGTATACTTGTCCAGTCCTGGGCTTTCTTTGCTTCAGGATGAAGCAAACAATGAAAATAACTGTTTTTCAATCAATAACTTTTATTTGTGAATCAGCCTCCAGCTGTTATGTGCTAATACATCTCCTGTTGACAGTTTCTTCCATGGTCAAGCCATCTGACTCTGAAATGGTTGCAACACTGCCTTTGATCTCATTGATGATGTAATATTAAATATTCATCAGTACTTGTTTTTGCCACCACACTTAAATCTCTGGTTTGACAAGGAGATGGAAGGTTTAATAACTATTCCTTAGTTTTAGCACATTTTTGGAAAGATAACCCTCCCCCTGCTGCACTCTGTCAAAAGGGATGCTCTTTCTATTATTTTAAGCCATTTGATGCAGCTTTCCAGTTTGTTGCTCTCCAGTGATCACAAAACTTTCTCTCCAGGAGGAACCTGTCCTCATGCTTGTTAATTGTTTGAATCAACTCTTTTAAAATCCACTCTCTTTTTAAATAAGAAGGGCCTGTTTTTAAAATGCCATCCATTTGTCTCCATCCATATGGTGAAGCCTGCCCCTGTGGATGAAGTTAAAGGGTCCAGAACAGACAGGATTTGGTTGTGCTTGCCCGCATCCTCTCTTCAGGTAGAAAGTGCAGGGATGTTCAGCCATAGGATAAAATGTACCAGTTAAGTCAATAAATGTCCCATATGAAATGCCAGTCACCAAAGTGTATTCGACTTTTGCTGTTACAGTCTGTGCCCCTGTTGCATGTAATCCATTTCCTAAACTACTTGCTCTGTACCTTGAAATAGGATGTGTTTTCCATGAGTCCTTTTGTGCTGCGGGTTCACCCTGACTCAGTCACTTTACTTGGGTTGATTTTGTTTTGTTCCGCAGGACCCAGCACAAGCTCTCTTTATCTCTCAGGCTTCAATCAGAAGAGGAGAGGATGCCTGGCACCACCTCAGCCAAAGAAGGCTGATGTGGTCATAAGGTGAAAAACTCTGAGGAAGATAGGAATATCTGAGGACTACTCAGGGAAGTATGTTTACTAGTAAATTACCCTGCCTTTCTCATGTTTGAGAGATTAGTCAGCGTTAGTATTTATGCAATGCATGCTTTAAACAGTGCTCCCACAGCCATATTTAGGCGGGTGTCTGAGTCCTTCACACAAATGAGGGCTGCAAGCCCAAGCACAAAGTGCTGCATCAGCTCCGTGTGCCTCTGCTGTAGTGTGCGGCTTCGCTGCAGTGACGGTGTAACTGGAGCTCCAGATGGCCACTCAGCAGCTATGAGAAACAGAGACATTTCTTAGAGATGTTGCTAATAACCTGTGGAGTGTGCCCGGATCACGGTGTGGAGGCTCCGTGACAGCAGCTTGGAACAGATTTTAGTACTACGTGCTCTGCCTTTTGACACCCACTGGTGGCAGATCATTACTCCACTGGATCTATCAGCACAAGGGGTGTCAGGAATGAGCTGAAGGATCTGGTCCTTTTCATTAAATAAAAACTAAAAAAAAAAAAAAGTTTATGTCAAGAGGTGAAATATAATAGTGCTGCTAGGAAAGACTTGGAGTGAGGGAGGGGTGCTCATCTACATTTGTTACCTGATTAAGATGGAATTCAGGTAATAACTGGGGAGAAGTTAGAGCATCACACAGGAGTATGCCATCCTGAAAGGCTAAATGCTTTTGGCCACTCTTACTTTGGTGACATACCCTTTCCATCCACACCACAGAAACCATCATCACTAAAAACAGCACACCTGTAAGGAAGTGTAACATTGTGTGTGTAGGTGCCTGTAGGCTCAGAGGCTGGTCCTGGGAGGATACTGAGAGCTGGATACAGAATCAGCCATAGACTGGATTTTCCACAGGCGAGAACAACTTCAACATCCCTTTGTAAGGTATTTTAGCATTGTATCATTGGAAAGCTCTGAAATGTGGTGAGCAGAAATGGCTGCTAGTTTGATAAAGCTGAAGGTTTCTTCAGATCCAGCGGACAGGTCTAAATAAGTAGTATTAAGGACTCTTTTGTAAAGGTCTCTTTGTTCTGTTTTTCCAGGCAAGTACATCTTCTGAAGCTGTTGTTTCTGGTGCTTGATGCAGCTGTACTAAAGATTCCTAAAAAGAGGCAATGATTTCTCATAAATAAGGAAGTGCAAAGTTTGTAGTGATGATGGTCTGTCATCACATAGAAATGCAAATGAAAAACATTGTGTAGGAGATACTCTTAATTTTTCGTGATATGACAGTTGTGTTCCTCTGGCATGTGATGCTGGTGAGTGGCCAGGTCCTCCAAACAGGCCGCCATCTCTCTACTGAAGTATCCTAATTAAGACAGATGGAGGACTGGACCTGGAGGTGCACCCCTGTGCAGACACAGGACAGTCCGCCCTCAGAGGGAGGGATGTCTCCAGGCAGTGGCACTGCAGCAGCCTCTCTGTGAAGTCAGGTCTGTAAGTCTGAACAGTGTCATCTCTCACGGGGTGTCACGAGGTTTAGACCATGGAGGAAACCAAATGATCTAAAGGCACCGCTGAGTTTGTTCTCTGCTGGCCCTTTTTCAGCCAGTCACTTGGATGTTCTTTTTGTGCGAGATGTCCACTATAACCTCTGCATCACAGCAAAACCCTCTATCCTTTGACAGCTTGAATAGCAGGGCTGTGTATGGATTGGCTCCCATGTGGGGGTTTTGTGTATTTTTAGGACGTGAAAATAAAAATAGAGTAGCAATAGAAATGGCTGAGGAATAATGGGCAGAGTTACCATCAAAATTTAATTTTCAAAGAAAGGCTTTCAGTTTCCCTGTATCTAGGCTAGGCTGCCATCCTTCTTTTGATGTTGGAAAGCGTGCATTCCTCTATATAGCATCCAAAATGTTGCTTTATATCCTCCTATGTTCAGGAGAATATCTACCTGTTCTTAAAGCAAATTCTGCATTTGCCTATGTGGGGGTCTCCGAAAAGTTAAACTCCTCCTAGGACACTAATGTAGCTGCTCTGGATCTTGCTGAAGAAACTTGAATTTGTAGTTTATATGGTGAAATTTCAATGTATACCGAGTTCAGCTAGTTCCAGTTGTGCATCTTCAGTGAATGCCATTTGTACATGTCTGTGAAACATCTCACCAGCAGTGATCTCTCCCAGAGCTGATCTATGAAGAAATCCAGACCTGACATGTCAAGGCCAGCACTCCCTTTTCTGTTAGATTCACTCATATTTAGACAGTTCTCACATTGCAGTTTTTGTTACCTCTAATCTCCTTCAGTTGAATAGTTTCTCTTTATTGCATTGTACAAAATGCCATTGTTAAGTCCTTGGATACATAAATAGAAAATTATAGGATTCCCAAAAAGTTAACATAAATACAATTGAGAAAAATACTTTAGTGAATCACATAGGCACACAGACATTACACCTGATTATCACACTCTCACTCTGAATTCTTATTTTGCTGTGCAAAATGACTGGTGAATAACATATTTTGCATTTTTTTTAATACCTAAACATATCCTTCTCAGTTAAATGATAAAATACAAAACTAATTATAATTAAAAAATAGGGCATGATTTTTTAATATAAAGTAGTAATTTAGTCAAACAGCTTTAATTTTCCAGTTATAGTGAATCTGTCATTTTTTATATTGTAAAAGGAATTATTTATAAGGGACTCCAAGACTTCTTTGCCAGAGTCCAGTCTTCTCAGTGAATGCAGAATACTATAAAGTTCAACAAAATGCATTTCTAATTCACACCACATGTCCCATGGACACAATAAATGATACTTAAAGTTAGTTCTGCATGGTATGCTTAGCTTCTTGAACAAAGATAGTGTGTAATTTCATTATGGAGAAAGAGTTTTATGAGCACTTGATGATCACTGCAGTGATGTATTTGCCAGTAAGTCCAAACTCTGTTGTTCTCACATGAAAATGTTCACAGGGTTTGATCTCAGTAGTGAGATGGAGAAGTCTGTGACTGTGGGTCTTTCTGAAATCGTTCCTCTCCTGCTCCTAGGCTGTGGGAGCTCTAAACGGTTGGGACTGAAACTGTCTGGATGGTTTAGGGAACAGTTTATTTGTCAGTATTTGTCCAGATTCTGAATAAAGTTGCAAAGCTTGCCACTGGCTCCTGTTGATGCTCAGTTCTAGTTTCTTGTACTGTAGCGAAGTTGCAAAGACATTGGTTCTTTTAAAGCATGTCTGAAATTTCCATGTCTAGCTATATGGTCCAATAATAAATACATGCTATTTTGGGCAGCAAAAAAGGGACCCCTACTGAAGAGATTAATTATGTTGGCTTTTATAAAGCTTATGTTCTAAACCCAAGCTTTTCTTCAATAAGAGCAGTATGAGAGTACGACATTTCCAACACTATAGATTAATGTTTTTCTCTTGCACATTAAATAATTTCCATTTAAATTATGTATGATATACAGATATTTGAGTTTATGTAAAAGATACTGAAGTGTAAGTATTTGCAGGAGAGTAGAGTTTGCAGCAAATTTGCTTTGTTACGGGGTTTTTCCCCTCAGCTTTGCTCTGCTAGCAACGCTAGCTCTGTTGCAGCAGCAGGTCACCCGGCCCCATTGCCATCACCTTATGACCCCTTGACATCGTCTCTCTGCCCTGTTGCCATCACCCCTGGGCCCCAGGAGCTCCTCTGCATGGGGTGGCAGACTGCCTGTGGTGCAGAGCTGTTTCTGAGCAACGCCAGATGCTCCCTACCCATTTTGCACATAAGTAACATTGCAGCAGAGGTGGACCAAATTAATGGCCAATGTCCAAATGGAGATCAGTAACATGTGGTGTTCCTCGGGGGTCTGTACTGGGACCGGTACTGTTCAGTATCTTTATTAATGACATAGACAGTGGGATCGAGTGCACCCTCAGCAAGTTTGCAGATGACGCCTTAAGCTGAGTGGTGCCATTGATACGCTTGAGGGAAGGGATGCCATCCGGAGGGACCATGGCAGGCTGGAGGAGTGGGTCCATGTGAACCTGATGAGGTTCAATAAGGCCAAGTGCAGGGTCCTGTACCTGGGTTGGGGCAATGCCAGTATCAACAGAGGCTGGGGGATGAAGGGATTGAGAGCAGCCCTGCTGAGAAGGACTTGGGGGTACTGGTGGAGGAAAAATTGGACATGAGCTGGCAATGTGCACTTGCAGCCCAGAAAGCCAGATGTATCTTGGGCTGCATCAAAAGAAGGGTGGCCAGCAGGTGGAGGGAGGTGATTCTGCCCCTCTACTCTGCTCTGGTGAGACCCCACCTGGAGTACTGAGTCCAGCTCTGGAGCCCTCAGCATAAGAAAGACATGGACCTGTTGGAGCGGGTCCAGAAGAAGGCCACAAAAATGATCAGGCGGATGGAACACCTCTCCTATGAGGAAAGGCTGCGAGAGTTGGGGTTGTTCAGCCTGAAGAAGAGAAGGTTCCAGGGAGACCTTATTGCGGCCTTTCAGTACTTAAAGGGGCTTATAAGAAAGAGAATTTCTACCGGTGCCTGCAGTGATAGGACAATGGGTAACAGTTTTAAACTAAAAGAGGGTAGATTTAGATCAGATGTAAGGAAGAAATTCTTCACGATGAGGGTGGTCAAACACTGGAACAGGTTGCCCAGAGAGGTGGTGGATGCCCCATCCCTGGAAGTGTTCAAGGTCAGGCTGGACGGGGCTCTGAGCAACCTGATCTAGTGAAAGATGTCCCTGCCCATGGCAGGGGGGTTAGACTAGATGATCTTTGAAGGTCCCTTCCAACCCAAATCATTCTTGGTTTCTTGGATTCTTGGAAACCAATAAAGAATTAAAATTATTAAATCTACTGAAAATTATTCCAGATTAATCAAGTCTCACCATGATATTTATTTTGTTTTGCATCTGTTGTCTAAACATTTGCTGCAGCAATGTATAAATAAATAGTCCATGGGATGCTCAAGCCCCTATCCAAGTTGATAAAAGCCATCCTTGTTACGATGAACTAGACAGGAAAATAGTCTGATCATTTTGAAAGTGTGTTAATTTTCCCTTTTGATGGAAATGGCTCAGCAGACTTGCTTTCTCTTTCTTGTCCCCCATTTCCTTCTCAGTTGTGGCTTCCAGCTGGAAGATTTTGTCCTAACCCCAATTCTTAAATAAAAAGTGCAAAAAAACCCTAGAGCCCCTGACTCTAGTGCAAGTGAGGAATCCCAGTTTTGTGGTGTTGTCATGTGAAACGCCATCCCTGTAAATCTGTCCGCAAAATCAGAACCTGAAAGGATTTTTCTGATGGTATGGTTACACAGCAAGACATTTCCCTGCATAGGAGTAGTCTTTAAAAATCGTTCCACATTTTCTAGACCTCCTTCCTTGCTGATGTAAATTTATGGATGCTGTTGTTTATGAACTTGGCTACCAGTTGTTTTAAATCAGCTAATTATATCATACTTTGTTCATTCCAACCTTTGTTTATCCAGTTACTAGGGGTCATTGTGGAGGGTCTTGGGTGTTTAATACTGACAGCTAGAGAGGCAGATCTATTTGAGTCCAGTGGAGTTAGGGTAGGTTAAGTAACCAAAAGCTCACCCTGCCAATTTTTCCTTCAGCTCTTCAGAGTGGTGGGTTTTGTGACACAGTTGTACCACCATGAGCTTTCAGTGGGGGAAAATAACTCTTTCTCTCTGATGTCCCATTATGTAAAAGGCAAATAATTTAAAATAAGGACACCCCCCCCCCCCCCCCCCCCCCCCCACCATTACAAGTCTGGTTCATTCTCTGTCTTTTTTTTTTTTTTTTTCAACAGGAAAAAAAGCATTTACCAGTACCTATTTGCACACAGCTCTTGGAAGTGAAGAACTGGTTTTTCTGTCTGCCACATACCTCACTCACTCTTGTATGAAAGACCCCACAATAGAAAGGTAAGAGAAGACAGAGAGGCCAGGCTGGGAATGAAGCATGAAGCAGAAATAGTGTAACTTTTTTTTCCATATCAGTATTCATGCTGCAGGGGTGAGCGTGGTAAAAGGTTATTTGTTATTAATGAATGCAGAAGTCGCACACTCAATATGTTTATGTCACAGAAAAACTCCATTTGTATTTAAAATGAAAAATACTTGCATACATGGAGGGTCATTTAAGATAAATAGATTTTATACTTATGCAAATACACTTCAAATGCTGCTGGTGGTATGTGATAAATATCCTTAATATGAAAAAGCTTTTTTGTTTTGTAGCCACTCTAAGGCAAAAAAAGCCTTTCACAATTTTTTTTCTTTCGTCTAAGATTGGAGAATGATGACTATGTTAAACCTGAACACCACTAATAAGCCAAGAGCAGACAAAATTAAGTATGTTTGCCAAAAAACACCTTTTGGGGAAGATTTTGTACTGTAACCAAATTCCCCTCTCCATTTTTTCTTGCACTTCAGTTTCTGCCTCAGTTCATGCCTGTGGATCCTATAGGCAGCTGTATTCATTTCTGATGGGTATTCAGGCTCTTGTTTTTCTTTTTTCTGTTTTCTTTTTTTTTCTGTAGTTTCCAGAGGCCAGGAGGGGTAAGCACAAGAATAAAGCAAGCTGAAAAATCAGTTGTGGGTTAAAGAGAAAGGAAGAATTTTAAGCTAGAATAGGTGAGGAGAGATAAAAAGGTGAAAGGTCTGTAAAAGAGCAAGGCAGAAGGCAAACAGCAAGGAGAGCAGCTGGGTGGGCAGCAAGTGGGCTGTGACTGAGAGAGGGATTTTCGGACCACTCCCCGCTCACCAAACTGGGGGGAAGGGATCACTGAGCCATGTGTTAATCCCAGAGATGTTACACCCGTAAGTGCTCCCCTGAATGAAGGGACAGGTCCTGGGAGGAAATTCTGTCCTTCTCAGTTGTATCCACTTGGAAAAATAACAGAAATCGATTGTCCATCTAGATGCTGTTTCTCTGATGCTCCTCTTATCCCACAAATAAACTCAAGATGCAAATGAGAATGTCAGTAATGAAAATTACATAATTCTTGTGACCATAAAAATGAAGCAATGACAAAATCTAAAAGGACGCAGGAAGAAGAGAAGATAATGGCAGTGGAAAGGAGGGAGAAATAAAATAATGCTCTTGAGAGTCGGGTATTTACTCACTGATGGAAAGCTAGTGGCACATACTACTTACATGGTCCTTGCTTTTCTTTCCTGTATTTATTGCAGAGAAGCAGGGAAATTTGGTTAAATCTGCATGTTTTATGAGATCGATCTTTCTTCAGAAAAAAGTGGATGAAGCCATGTCTACTGTAATTATGTGCCATCATATGATTTTACTATGGTTAAAGTAATACTACCTTGTGTTGTGGAAGAAGAGCTTCCAGAGTAATGAAACTTTTTCATTACATCTTTTTTTATACAGAAAGGGAAACACAAGTTACTTTTAGTGCATTTTATACTAATGTGTAGAGTGACTCTAGCTTTGTAACTGTTTATTTTCGTTTTTTAAAAAGTTCTGCTGTGAACAAATATAGTTACATTGCCACAAACTGGTTTTCTCCTCATGCTTGAGAACCTTCTCTTGTCCTTATTTGTGCCCTTTAGTGACATAAAAAGAGCAGAGACTTGTGGCAAACTGGTGTTCAGCAGAGGTGCGCTGGTTTGCTGAAGCTGTTTGTCATTTAGGAAGATCATAATATGGTAATATTTGAGGTAGGAGAACAGGTACCTATGAAAACTGTTGTGAGTCACACTCCTCACCACAAAAGAAAAATAAAAAAATAGCTCACTGTTACTGATCTAAGATACTGCTGTTCGCTGGCTGCTAGAATAAGGCATAATTGTCTTGGGATTTGCTGACTTTACTGGTCAGCCTTGACTCTGTGCAAGCGTGTGAATAACAAAGCAGTCTTGTTGGGAGTCTTTTCCTCCTCTGCTTGTTTAGGATTTATGTGGTCTTTGCATTAGAAACCTGTAGTGCCTTATCGTGTTTGTAAGGTTGAAATCATGCTCCCATTTCAAACTGAATTTATCATAAAAATGCTTATAGAATTCTAGGAGAAACTGTAAATATCTATAGATGCCTGTTAATTTACTGAGGTACTTAACTTGGCATGCGATACAGATAGTTACTATAAATCAGTCTCTTCTAAACTTCATGCCGTGCAGCACAAGGGGAGAAACATTCGGAAAGTTTCTTGTGAGCCAAGTAGAATAATTGCTAAACTGGAAAGCTGTTGGTTGCCCAAAGTTTCGCAAGTGTGGGGCAAGCAAATGTTTAGCATGGAAGTGTGTCCTGAAACTGACTAGCTTCTTACTCCAAGTCGAGGACCAATGCCTTGTAAAACTGCTGGCATCGCCTCACTGTCATAGGGGATAGTCCTTGCAATATGCTCCAGTTTAGCCACAGGGCCTCCCCAGTTCTACTGGCAGGAGGTTTTACATGGCAATATGGGCACCCCCTTTTTGCAGTCATTATGTCAATACTGTAACAAAGACTAAATAATGCTTGACATTGTTCCACTTGCAGAAGAATACTAGACATGACGGGGTTTTTTTTGAGTCTGTGTCCAGCAGCCTGTGCGATCTGTGACAGATATATTGATCCAGGAGTAGGAAACCATGGCAGTTCACTTGGAGATACAACCTACTGGAAATGCATTTCCTCTTCTGGATTTCTGTATTTTTGATATGTTCATGCCCTTTGGGTTTTTGCATGCTCTGCTTGTATATTTTTAGAATTTCTTTGAATCACTGGTTGGCTTCTTCAAAAAAGTTATGAGAAAAATTTGCCTGCTGAGACCGAACCAGAGTAAAAGAGCAATGGAGAAATAAACATTAAAAGCCACATCTAGAGACCTGTTCTCTACCCAGCTCCACAAAGGTGAATGTTTCCCCTTGACTTGCTATGAATTTTTGCCTGAGTTTATATTGAGCAGAAACTGAGTGAAAGTCTTCTTATATTGCAATCATACAATAATGGAAGAATTCTTTGGGGTCATTGACAACACAAGAAATATTTTTTTTTTCAAGGTTTATTTTCTCTGAGGTTAACATCAGTACAGTCTAACAAGTGAAACCATGACATCACGAGAGCACAGATCACCTGTCTGTTGAAACATCCAAAGTGTCTTGAGTGTTAGACCTAAGTGGAGCCATTCCTCTGCTCTGCACACCAGCTGTTACCTTCTGCTGTATTTGAGTCCCATTCGAGTGCATCTGCAGTCCTGAAGTGACTAATTTTCTGTCATCGGTACATTCACCCAAACCAAAATACATGAAGAACCCAATACAAAGCAAACATTTTACAAGAGGTCAAATTCTGCATTCTTTCTCTGTGCTTCAACCAGGGACGTTCCCACATCAGCTAGAGAACCCTTTCGGAGTAAATTATCTCCCTGTGCGGGGTGAGGTTCACTGTAGCAGCCATCCCAGACCCTGTGCCTTTGCCTTCACTTTTGATTGCAATTAAGGATTCAGATAAAGAAATGCATCAGGTTTCAGTATACGAAGGAAACATTTCATCTGTGTGAGTATTTCTGCAGAAAGCATATTAATAGAAGACAAAAGTGGTCTATAAAAAAAAATTGTAGCGGTTTGGAAAGAGGCACTACCAGATGGCATTTAGAAGAGGAACTAGTAAGCCATGGTGTAACTGAATCCTAAAATCCAGTCACATCCAAAGGAACACCACGTAGCAAATTGGAAAGAAAGACCTTTTTTTCTAATATGGATGGACCTTATAGTATGCAATAAGTGTGAAAACTCCAAGATGCACTGAAATGGAAAAAATCTGATCACAGTGTGTCAGGGATTCCAAAGCTGTCTGATGTGGAGAACAGCGCCTACAGGTAGGGCGTGTGGTGACTGAAGACATAGCACATGGCTGTAATTGGGGGGGTGCAGTTAAATATGATGTGGAACGGGCATAAGTAATGATAAGAAGAAGAAATAATCAGCTGTAATAAACACGAGGGTCCATTGGATGTCTCCATTGTCCTGCTTCAATGAAGCAGCCGCTCTGCCTCGCAGACTCAGCTCAGTAACTCTGGGATGTGGTTTTTAGGTTGTTCAGAGTTCTGCAGCAAATAACATATTTTATGGGATAACAGCAATAAGCACTGCACAGAAAACTGCCTGAATGGCTGCTATAGGATTTCCCATTTTGGTCAGTGAGGTGGTAGGATTCTGGGCTCCCATCCAACCTCAATGATTCTGGGGTAATAAATATAATAACAACATTGAAATATGATTAAAACTAAGGGTTGGTAATTTTCTAAACAAACACCATTTTATAACGAAAAAATGTTTGATAAAGAAAAGTCTCAACTGTGTAACTTATTTGAAATGTTTTTGGTTCTCAAGAGTCTGGTTTTCAGTGAATAAGTTATTTATGGGAAAAAAAAAATGTTTGGCAACACCCCAAATACAGAACTCCAGAGATGATATAGTGTGCTTCAGCTGCTGTAACTATTTAGGGAAGCACTGGAGAGAGAATCAGAAATTCAGCTGCCATAGGGTTTAGCTATTATTTCTGCCAGAATTACCAGAGAATAATGAATTAGAAAACACCTTTGATAATGTAGTAGTGATGTGGAGTGCTCCAACTGAGGGAAGGACAGCCATAGTTACCTGCATCTTTGCTGCAAAAAGATAACAGGAGGAGTGAGTAAAGATGAAGTTTAATTTATCTAGGCTATGTTAGAAATTGAGGAAATTGACATAATCCTATGTCATCTCTTAGTGACATGATTTCACTGATTTCTTTTTTTCCTATTCTAAGTGCTGTGTGTAGTAGTCTCTGTTTCTGTATATTTTGGCAGGAAGCATCAGAGCTGTTTCAAATAGGATTTTGCTATAAACCCCTGGGACTTATTTCAGTGCGACTCTCCTCCTGTGCAAGGTAGGAACAGTTGGAAGTTGGGAGTCACTCAGTTGGAAGCTGCAGCTGTGCCTTTGGGATGTGCTGTAGCCCTTGCTTTGGTTTATCCTCCTCCCACATTTATTTTTGATCCTCAGTGCACACTGAAATGCTACAGGTACAAACAGTCATTTGAGAAGCTGCAGAACATGGGGAAAAGAGAATAATTCTCATAAAGTGTGTGTGTGAGCCTGGCAAAAGTTGGTTTGCATTTTATTTTGTAGATGAGCATTGTATTTTTAATCAAATGTAAATGGTCCAGAGCTTAAAATAGGTGTCTGATCTATTACAGTAAAGTAAAATAAGTAATTCTTTTGAAAAACTTGCATCTAAATTGCAAATTACTTCATGTCATCAGGGATCTGGAGCTCTTTCCTTGCTTCCATTTATTGTTTTAAACAAAAAACTTCAATTTCTTTTTTTAAACAAAAGATTTCCTCCCTCCCCCCCCCCCCCTTTGGGGGGGGTTTTTAAAAAAAAAAAGAGAGAGAACAAAGCAATTCTGAGCCTGAGTTGTCTCATTATAGAGAGGACACTGGTCTTGTATCTTGTAAAAGGTGCAGGCAGGAGTTTAACAAGTGATGCAAATGATGTGCTTGGAGCCTGAAATCATCAGCCTGGCCTGGATAAGCAATGCTGTGGTAGGTAGGTATTTTGAACAACACTGAATTACAGAAACAACAACAACAAAACAGTTAAAAGCTTGTGGGCGGTAATTTATTTAAAGTAACTACAACTGTCATTTCTGTACCAGGAAAACATATAAGGAATATTTTTGCAGCACTTTTACTACTCTCACATCCATAGCAACCTTTTTAAAGAGCATTGGGGGATTTGAATATCCAAATCCTATTGAAATTAAAGAGGAATTGGCAGTTTAAGAGTCTGTTTGAAAATCTCATCCCTCTTTAACAGGTACCAAAATCCAAAAGGAAATGATTAGTGAGAAAAAGCTTACCTGTTTTGAGAACGATTGAGAAAGAAGAGAGTTTGTAGGAGCCGCTGCTCTTAATCAGCCACTGTCTGTCCTGTTTAGCTGCAGTTTCTTCCATAAGAAATGTCAACTTTGAAATAAGTGGGAGTCCTTGTTCAGTAGCTCCCACCAATAGTTTTAAAATATGAAGAGGATTTATAAGTGTTAGCATTTCAGCCCTGTGCTGTGTGGATAACTGCTGACAGCGCCAACCCCAAAGGTCATAATTTGTTTAGACAGTGGCTTTGTGTAAACCCTAGAAAGAGCTGTAAGTTCTTCTGAAATCCCTGGTCTTTTGATTATAAAAATGTCTCTGTAGAGGCCGGGTGCTTAGTTATTAATGATAGTAACTTTAAAAAAAAACCCAAAACAAAGAAACCATAGATTGTAAATATAGCAGTGTTTTATTAAGGTGGCTAGGTTCCTGAAGCCATCCACTGCATGGTTTTGATAGAGAAAGAAAAGGTAGGTTATCTTTTACCTGTGAGCCATTCATTGCTGTTTCAAAAACATGTAAAGAAAGGGTAGGACTGCCATGTTTCCAGTGACTCTACCATCAAGAAATTCTGGGTAGAAAGGTAAGTGTAATCCACTTTGTACATTCAAGAGTAAGTCAAATGCATCCAGAACCTGCCTAGGAATGAGCTGTTGGTGTGTGACCTTGCACTGTGTCCTCCTTTCTTTCCCACAAACTTTCTGCTAGGAAGGCTCTTACACGTGGATTTACTTGGGTAGAAACCAGACAAATGTAATGCATTCCCCCTTCTGTAGTAACCTCTGCCGACAGGCTTTGTGCAGCACAGCGCAGGTGGAAGAGGAACCAAAATGAGAGATAAGCCAAACTCCCAAATTGACCACTAAGCTGATGTATCACTAGGCATTACAGATATTTCTGACTATGTCATGAGTCCCCTTCCAATACCACCCTTCCAATCAGCCAAGCAGTTTTTGATGTATTTTCCTTTCACCTTGTGTCCCCCGTATATTTGATCATGTAAATTAAACAGCTGTAAGTCCAGCCAGATTGCAGTCACTTAAGGTGTTTCTAACACTTATCATAGATTTTATGGGATTTAAGTTAATTCCCTGTGCTTAAGATCGTGAACACTAACAGAGCCTGTGCAAAACGTTGTAAGAACCTTTTAAGACCCCTGGATATATAGTTATATGTTTGTCTCTGTATGTTTCTAGTAACAACTAAATAAATTCCTATAAACCTCGGGGAAAGCGGAAACTGTTCTTATTGAATTTTTTAGGGCAAGCAGAGATAAAACAACATCCACTTTTCCTGTCTTCTCTGGATATAAGTCTTTAGCAACATAGGACAGAATGGTTTGCACGTCCTATTATTTCTGTGGATGAATGTAGCCATTTGCCTTTTGTCTGTAAAGTACTACTCAGTTCTCGTGACAGGAAAGAATGACCTATAAAAATAATATACATTTCATGGAGTACCGCCGGTTGCTTTAACAAGCACAGAAAGAAAGAAAGTCCTCTAATGCTGAAACAACACTGCTGATTCGATACTGAATAAAGAAGAGATGAATAGGAAATTTGCACATGGACTCTATTTGAGAAGGCAGATGAACAAATTTCTACTTTACATTGCAAATCATTTCTAATAAAGTAAGGAAATAGAAGATTTAATAAATATATGTGAACTCATCTGCCAAAATGTCATTGTAACATGGAGCAATAAGTTAATGATACAGAGAGAGAAAATGAAAGAGAAATATTGCCATAATCTATTGCTTAAAGAATGATTTTTAATCCTCCCCTTGAAAACCACCAGCACTGAGGCTGCTTCTCATAAGAATCCAAAGAGCATGTTGTCCCCGTTTCCAAGCTGCCACCAAATCTCGGTGTCTTTCTCACAAATATTTAACACTGGAAAAAGAATTCACATCTTTTTTTTTTTTTTTTGGGGGGGGG
>NW_008824349.1:83409-94074 GCF_000699105.1 Pygoscelis adeliae
AGCAGCTTGTGTAATCAATCCCTTTGTTTAATCTGTGAAACTTCACTGATGGCAGACCAGGTCAAGGCCTGTGGTTTGCTTCTAAACACAAACCTTGTTCTGCTGCCTGACTGATGGTGGTTACCATGGAAATACAGGGATGCAGCATCTCCTTTCTTTTCCATGCCAGAGAGTTTAAACCCAGGTTTCTGGAGTGAGAGTACAGAAAGAGAACAAAAATTACATTGAATAGTTGGATATTAGTGGTTAACTGGGTTAAGTAGCTGGGGTTTTATTCTGCCAGAGTCTTTTTCAATGGAAAATAACTCATTTCTATAGGAGTTAGTTATTCAGCTTGAAAATCAAAACTGATCACTTGCCACCTGGCCTGTGGTCTTACAGCAGTAAGAAACGATACTGCCAGAGGTGGCAGTAGGCTGTATTTCAGTACTCTGTCTATATCACTGAACAGTCTTAAGCTATGTCTGATTGCTGGCAGTGTTTGTTAACCCATGGAGGGTACCGTGCTGTAGCTGGACTGTATGGTTTCCAGGTGCTCATCCATCATCCTGCTCAGAGATTAAGGAGAACAATGCTTCCCTGTACATGCAACCTACTATACACATCTATATCTAAATCTATATCTATATATCTCCAAGAGAAACCTTAGTATTTTCAAGCTGAATAGACTGACTTAACAACATGAGGGCACATGCCGTCCATAGTGGAACCTATAAGGGTATTTGGTCATTTAAGGTTTGGGCAGACATATGATGTCTCTAGAGTACTCTGGCTGGATGAGTTTCCCCAGCGTAAGAAGATACAGTTTTCTTTCTCTCTCTCTCTCCGCTCCCTCCCTCCCCCCCCCCCCCCTCTCCTTCCCTCTTTTTTTTTACCCCCACCCCTTCCTATAGTGTTTGTTTACTTGTTTTCATATTAATTCTCCTTTTGGTTATAATCTCTGTTGCAGATTTTATATTAAACTCCACCGATGGATGCAAAATGAGAAGAAATTGGGTAGGTTTTGCCCTTTCCCCTCTTTCTGTCAGCAGTACATCTGTTTACCCATGTCCAGAATCAGCCAGCTGTTCCTGATCCACCAGCTAAATCATCTGTGAAATGATGGTGGTGTGGCTTGGACTGTGACTTGGACAACTTTCTCTCCCAGTTGCTTCAAGACATGCCAAATGACAAGAAGCGAGAGGCTGAAGTCTGAAGACATCCTGCAAAGGACAGCTCTAGAGAAGGAGGAACAGCAGGATGCCATGCCCATGTCCACGTAATGTCAGAAAACAGGGGCAGAACAGTTTTGTGAACTCAAGGTGCTGAGAATATGGACTGGTTTTGAGAACTTCCAGGGGAACAAAAGATAACAGGAGAGCACAGGACATACAGCCAGAGCACTGGCACTACTGGGATCATAGAGGTGTGAGTTATGATTCATAAGGAAGCAAAGCTTCATTAGTTCTGCTCTCATTAAATGAATTGTTTAACTAGTGGTGGCATATTTCTGTTGTTGAGGAAGATGATTTTATAATTAAGTACACACTTTTACTGTTGTAGGGACAAAAATATTTGGAAATGGAGGAAGACGGTACTCCACCAGGTAGAAAGCAGGAGACGTACCCATCTATGTCTGTCTTAACCTGAGCTAAGTAAGAAGGGAGAGGGGAAACCCTGTGGATGATTTTTCATGCTTTGGCTACACTAGTTTGAAGGATTTTTTTTTCATTAAAGTGTGAATTACACCACTATCTATCAGGGTTGCTTGGAAATACAATTGGCCATGGTGGTGACAATTTCTGGAAGCATGAGAGGCAACTGTGAGCAAGAGACAGAGTTTCCTATACATTAAAAAAGATCAGGGCTATTATTATTATGATTCAGTTGAACTCTTGATCGTAACTTGCTTTTGCAGTCAAAATCACAGGTCTGCAATGGATGAACACAATCTCAATTCCCCAACCCCCAAACAAAAGCTAACCACAATTACAGAAAATTCTGAATAAATATGATTTGCTGTGCTGGACAACACCATACAGGAAAACCAGTCACTGCATTTTGTTTAACCATGCATAAGAGGAGACCTCTACAGCATACCAGGCTTTGCAAAAAAAATTAATCCAGCTTCAATTCTGTGGAAAGCAGCAAGTGCTAAGCCAGTGCTGTGGGTTAACCCCAGTAGGCAGCTCAGCCCCATTGGAAGGGTAAAAGTGAGAAAACTCATGGGTTGAGATAAAGACAGTCTAATAGTTAGAGCAAAAGCTACACATGCAAGCAAAGCAAGATAAAGAATTAATTCACTACTTCCCACTGGTGGCAGGTGTTTAACCATTTCCAGGAAAGCAGGGCTCCATCACCCATAATGGTAACTTGGGAAAACAAATGCTTCTTCCTCCCCCCCAGCTTTTACTGCTGAGCACAAGGTCATATCGTGTGGAATATCCCTTTGGTCATCTGGGGTCAGCTGTCCCAGCAGTGTCTCCTCCAAACTTCTTGTGCACCCCCAGCCTACTCGCTGGTGGGGTGGGGTGAGAAGCAGAAAAGGCCTTGACTCTGTGTAAGCACTGCTCAGCAATAGCTAAAATACAGGTGTGTTATCAGCGCTGTTTTGGTCACAAATCCAAAACACAGCACCATACAAACTACTATGAAGAAAATTAACTCTCTCCCAGCCAAAACTAGATCCATCTAGCTAGATCACATGTCATGGGAATCTGAAGTGAGACTCAAACTCGTGCACTTCTGTCTCTGCAGCAGAAGAGCATAACTGGTCTGTCATGGAGCCACGGGTGATCTCGACTGCGTACTAAGGGTCAGATTTTTATCAATCAAATGGCTGCTTATATTCTCCCTTGGGTTCAGGAAACAAATATTTCAGACCAGCTGCTGCCATGAATGTGGTCAGGAGCAATGAATTACTCAAGCTGAAAAGAAAACAAACTCATTTGCATGAGTATTGCTAATATGTTCAGAATGTCTTCATCTGGTACAGCATTGTATCTTCAACTCAATGGGTGAGTTTAATCAGCATTAAAAAGCCTGGAAAAGAAAACCTGAAGCTCACAGAATTTCAGTCATCAGATTTTTGCAGGCTGTGCTACTGATTTAATAATAGGTATTTGGTGCATGCCCAATAAATATAAAAGCAAATAAAAAAACTCATGAAACATAAAATACAGTATCAGTTTTCTCTGTCTTGACAGATATTAACCACTAAGTTAGTAGATTTGAGATGTAAGGTTTTGTTTGGAACACAAATTAACTGAAAGTAGCAGTCAGCAACTACACTCGTATCTAAAACCAAACAATTTCCTAAGGAGGAAGCTAGTGGTTACTTTATTTCAAAACTTAAATTTGTCTGCAATCCATTTTAACAGAAAAGTGTTGGGAAATATTTAGTTTAAGGATTATTTCAAAGGTCTTTATTTTTCTCATTAAGTTGAAAGGCCTAATAATCTCTAAAAATCAGAAAAATGAAAATGATAACATGAAGGTAAAAAAAAAGAAGCAATTCAAAATGCAATATTATGGAGTCTGCAAGGCACACTAATTCTTAAAATAGACATTTCTCAAATTCAGAAACATGCCTGAAGAAATACAATGCAAACATTTTTTGTTCCTCTTGTGCAGAGAAGTTCTACAATTACAAAATATCTTTTTCTAAAAAGAAAATTCTAACCAAATGAAAAATGCTGGGGAGTACATACTGTCATGATCTGGGTTACAAACATGGGCAGTTACTGCAATCCAATATTTAACAGACACTAGTAACAGAATGACTAGATAAAGAAGCTATCAGGTAACTTTACAGAGCTTTTTTGTCTCCTCCTTTGAGAGGACAAAACTGGCATTCTGAAAATTTGTTCCATATATTATGGATGTCAGGGAGAAGTGAAAAAACTGTAAAAGGAAGATGACCATACAAACAGATGAGTAGGAGAAGTGGGGTTGCAGCCTCTTACTGAATTTTCAAGAATATATTTCAGATAAAGAGTATGGAATATGGCTAAAAATTCAAATCTGGATCCACATTTTCTGCATTGTTTATATCCAGTGTTTTATCAGTTCTATTACAGAGACAGGAGCTACCCAGTAAAATTTGCATCTGCATAGACATGCTTCAGCAAACTTACTTAGTAAGATTAGTTTGGTCTGTTCCTGCTTCAACTTCACCACTGTTCCAGGCCAGTTTCTTCACATCCCTCTCTGTTTCAGTCACAGAAATATTTTACATTCTGCCTCATTTTTATTTTCTTCACATACCCCTGGCTAATGCAGTTATATGATCCCTAATGAGGTGGAAATGTTCATGCCAACTGAAGGACGAAACATGACATCAGGCTATGGATGAATAATACGTGAAGAATCAGGTACAGAAAAATGATGATGCTAGAGCATAAAAGTAATGATGCATTCTCACATAGTTTACTATTCACTGTTCTGGCCAGCTAACAACAAAACCAGAAAGGCTCCAGGGGAACTTGATGGTCCCCATTTTCAAAAGGACCTAAGTGACATATGGGCTTAAATTAAATTTAGAAATGTGAATTCAACATAAAGCTACCTCAGTGTCCTTAAATGCAGAAGCTTAATTGCACTGACATGTGCACCTGATTGGTTTCAATTACTTTCAAGAACACAGACCTTAAATCTCTTTTGAAATGTGACTTGGGTTCCTAAATGGCTTCATTTCAACAGTGCCATGTAAAAACAGCTACTGGTTTCAAGAGGATTTTGTATTCTAAGACATATGGGAGATTAAGAACAGGATTTTGAGCGCACTTCAGAGAAGGGAAATGGAATAAGAGATGCAAGGTAAAGTCACGACTTTTCAGGGATGAGGACGCTGAGAACTATTAACTTACCAGTGTCTTTTAATACAGAAATGGATAGAAATAGAGCAAACGACACACAAAGTTTCACAACCTCCTCCAAAAGGTTCCACACTCACTCATGGTACTTGGTATTCCAGGTGGTAAGGCAAGGTTTGCTCACATACAGAAGCAGTCAGTGAATTACCACATTAATTAGCACAAAACTGTGGGGCGGGCTATGCCTGGGACTGCAGAAGTCACTTTCTTGCTGTTGAGAAAACTGAAATGTAAAGAACCACAGACTGCCAGAGATGATAATGATGATGCCTAATAAATTAAAAACCCCAATCCAACGCACAGTGAAATGCTAGATGTCTGGATGCTGAAGTCTATTCCTCACAAAAATTCTTAGAAAAGGCTTAAATCAGGTAAAGTAATCTCTGGCTAGCATTAAAATTCATGACTGTCAATACCTTATTATAATGATAAGTCACAAAATTCCATAAGAATCAATGAAAAAACTATGTCATGGTGACAGTTATTAGCATCAAAAAGGACAAAGCAGGTATGCCAACTGCAGATTGAAAGATAAGTTCCTGGGACATTGCATTTTTGTCCAAGTATATAAAACAAACTTCAGATAACGTAACAAAAAGCTCTTTTCTTACCCCAAGGCTTGACTTTTTTTTTTGTTTCATTTTAATAGTTCTTTAGTGGCAACTAGCCCCTTGTCAGTACGTCAGTCATTACTGTATTGAAGAGAGATATTGACTGCATGAATAATTTAGTTGAAATCCATTACTTTTTATCACTCCACAGCTTTGCAAGGGAGCAAAGAAATCACATCAAGACTCATAATAATTCTTGTCCTTTGGATAAAAATTGGGACTCAGACTGTGAGATTGTAAAAATCAATGTGCCTTTTTGCAAGTGAAATTAAGGAGTTAATATGCAATCACATGTCATGGAGAGTGTGCTAGATCATCTAGCAAGTCACCTCACAAATGATGATGCGAGAGCTCTGCGCCACGCAAATGCTCCAATAAATAGCCTCTTCATCTCTTCAGGGCAGAGATGAAGTGTTAGGTAGACTATCAATATCCAATCTGTGTGTTTTTATATGACTGTTAAGCCATCATTTAAAGCTTTGCTAGAAATTTATATATTTATGTGGAATATAGAGCAGTATTGTCTAAAGCTCTGTAACGACATGTTAAGAAATGTGATCTGCATTCAGTAAGGATAAGAAGACAGCATGGAGCTCTCATTACAGTAGGACTGGAACCCAGGTAAATGCATCTTAGACCCAGGCTTAGCTAGGAGGCTAGAAAAGAGCTGCTGTTTGAATTAGTGGATGGTGAAAAGTAACATGAGAGTCTCAGAAGATATATGTTTGAAATTGGAGAGTATGAAGAAAGTAAAAAGAATTTAGTGCATATTTTTGTCTGAAATGGCTATAATCAAGGGAAACATATTTGTTAAAGTTTACTTGTATGCATCAGGCCAAGCGTGCCTGTTTATCTACATGCTGCTTAAGGCTGGATAACAGCTGTTTTTATTCTCTGGCAGAGTGTGAGGAAGAGTATTTTTCTGGATTTTTTCAGCCATCACCCTCTGAATACAGCTGTGGTATTCAGGTGCCTCACCGCACATGCTTGAGGAATCAGCTTTGTGAGACAATGAACACAACCAAGGCTAAATGTTCTCCTGCAAGTGCAACTAGTTGTTGCCTCACAAAGTGAGTGGGGTAGGGCAGTAGATACAGAGCATTTCAGTTCTTCCCAAGGCTGCCAGAGTGTTAACTTCGACCTGGTAAGAATTGTGCGGAAAACTGGATTTAACCAGGTGTGTATACTATACCCACGGGAGCCACTGTTGCCCTCAAAATTCCCGGATATCCCAGTAGCTCTCAGGAGCTTTATATTATATATAATAATGCATGTTGCCATCGGTGAGCTGTTTTTTTTTTATTAATCTCAACAGTTCTTCCTGAAAGACACACATTTAATGCTCCCTGATGGCTGGTTCTGTGGCCTTAGGAAGCTGACCATTGTCCCTGCCTTTGGAAAAGTAATATAAGTAACTTACAGTAGGCAATACAGGTGCACCAAATAAAAACAAACCCTACTTATAATAAATACACGTGTGGTGGGTTGACGTTGGCTGGATGTGAGGTGCCCACCAAGCCACTTTATCGCTACCACTCCTCAACTGGACAGGAGGAGAAATATACGATGAAAAGCTCGTGGGTCGAGATAAGGACAGGGAGATCGCTCAGCAATTACCATCATGGGCAAAACAGACTTGACTCGGGGAAATTAATTTAATTTATTACCAATCAAATCAGAGTAGGATAATAAGAAATAAACGCAAATCTTAAAACACCTTCCCCTTACCCCTCCCTTCTTGCCGGGCTCAACTTCACTCCCAATTTCTCTACCTCTTCCCCCCGAGCAGCGTGGAGGGATAGGGAATGGGGGTTGTGGTCAGTCCATCATGTGTTTTCTCTGCTGCTCCTTCCTCCTCACACTCCTTCACACCTCCAGCATGGGGTCCCTCCCATGGGAGACCATCCTTCATGAACTTCTCCAATGTGGGTCTTTCCCACGGGCAGCAGTTCTTCACTAACTGCTCCAGCATGGGTTCTTTCCATGAGGAGCAGTCCTTCAGGAACTGACTGCTCCAGCATGGGTCCCCCACGGGGTCACGAGTCCTGCCAGCAAACCTGCTCCAGCATGGGCTCCTCTATACAAGGTCACAGAACCTACCAGGAGCCTGCTCCAGCGTGGGCTCTCCACTCGATCATAGCCTCCTTCAGGTGCATCTACCTGCTCCACCGTGGACCTCTGTGGGCTGCAGGGGGACAGCCTGCCTCACCATGGTCTTCACCACGGGCTGCAGGGGAATCTCTGCTCCGGCACCTGGAATGCCTCCTCCCCCTCCTTCTTCACTGACCTCGGTGTCTGCAGAGGTGTTTCTCTCACATATTCTCATTCCTCTCTCCTCTGGCTGCTGTTACACAGCAGGTTTTTTTCCCCGTTCTTAAATATGTTATCACAGAGGGACTACTACCATTGCTGATGGGCTCGGCCTTGGCTGGCAGTGGGTCTGTCTTGGAGCCGGCTGGAACTGGCTCTATCAGACATAGGGGAAGCTTCTGGCATCTTCGCACAAAATTCACTCCTGTAGCCCCCCTGCTATCAAAACCTTGCCGTGCAAACCCAATACAATATGTTTACTTACCCTTCAGAGATGAAGAAAAAAATCTAATGTTTCTGTGGGTTTTTTAAACTGTTATCATATGCAACAGTTATAGTCATATCTAATGCTGAAGAGCTAAAGTGGTAACCT
Organism: Pygoscelis adeliae; assembly: GCF_000699105.1. NCBI lineage: Eukaryota > Metazoa > Chordata > Aves > Sphenisciformes > Spheniscidae > Pygoscelis > Pygoscelis adeliae. The sequence continues at coordinate 91,557 of NW_008824349.1, forward strand.
GTAGCCTGGTATTCAGGTTGACCCACCCAGCTGTAAAAAAGAACTGCTCAGGTGAAGCACAGAGATGCAGAGAAATGTCATTTCAGAAGGAATTCATCAAAATGGGGAGAAGGTTTCAGAGGAGTGAAATGTGCCACTCAGGCTCTGATTGAGATGAAGTTGAAGGCATTGGGCTGTAGGTAAACAAAAGAGAGAGATAATAGTGTTTAATGGGAGACTTGAAATGGTTTGGAAATTACTCTTTAAATTATGTTTTTATTTCTAGATTATAGTTTAATTATAATTGAAATACTCATAGCATAATGATGATGACAGAGCATGGTCCAGTTGCAGATGATTTCTGGCAGCACTCTAAGGGACAGTGGCACTAAAACTTGGTGCCTCTCCCCGTATTCTCCATTGCCTCTCACACATGTATCAGGATAGTTTACTTTGCACGTATTCGAATCAGAAGGGAACATTGAGATAAAATGGTGTGTTCAGGAGTACTTGTCAGTTAGCTTCAGGCAGTGTAAAGCCATTAATGAAAAGAAAAGGGCACCCTAGAAACAGACAGACATAGTTTTCACACTTAAGAAGAAGAGATTGCCTGATTTAGGCTCAATTTTCTTGTGTTTGCAAAGCAACTAGAGAGTAATCAGTGCAATGGGTGACAAATTTCAGTCCCATGAAGTCTGCTTTTCAACAAGAAAGCAAACATAGACATGTATGTATTGAGCATTTTTGGTACTCTTTCTGTTGGTGATCATATTTATGTATTTACTTGTGATCAGAATAACTTCTGTTTGTGAGTGGGCTCCTGTCTTGTAGCTTAGGGGGAGTGTTTTGTGCTTTATATTATATATAATAATGCCTGTTGCCATCAGTAAGCTTTTTTTTTATTAATCTCAACAGTTCTTCCTGAAACATACAGTTATACTAAAATAAAACACATCAGATAATAATATAACGCATTGTGCTGCATTATCGCAAAATACACCATTGTAACATGGCTTGCTGCCTGTGTTAACATAAGGTCAAACATGACTTTTTTCTTGGCTTTTTAGTAAAGGGGAACATTTGAAAACCTGTGAATCCTGCACATTGCAAACCTAATAACCAGTTATTGAGGATGAGGATAGATTATTTTTCACATTAAGTTGTTTATTGGTGAAATATTTGCAAAAAGTATCTGTTGCTAAATGTAATGTATTATTATAATAATTTAATCCGTGATTTCACTATCATATCCATCTTGAAGCAGAATTTCTGAGTTTAAAGGAATGATTTTCAGGAAGGTATCTTAGCACAAACTATAGCTCTATTATCAAAAGAAGCTGGTATTAAATGAGCTAGACAAAATTAACAAGGTCCTGGAGACTTTCAGAGAAACGACTCAGGATAAAATACCCTTATGAAGAGTGATCAGCAATACAGAGAGATAAAGAAAGCATTCATGATTGATGGGCAGTGCCGCTATTTGGGTTGATACAAAAAATACTAGTTTGGCAGCATCATGATTGTTTAACAATGTGGAATATTCTTGTGTTGCTCAGTAGTCCAGAGTGACAGAAAAGGACCTATTACACGAGTAGGATGTAGCATATTATTTTGTCTCCTGCTGCAGATATACTATAAGTTAAGGTGTGTGTGTGCCCGGGGGTTATTCTGTTGAACTGTACAAAGCTGCAAAGTGGATTAACAACATGCTGAAGATTTGATAGAAATCAAACCCTGTTTCTTAGATGATCCTGGTAGGAATACTTATTCTAAATCACTAATTTCACCTGTGACATAAATCTAATTGCTGCTGCAGATTAATCTTCATTAGATGACTTAAGAAAAGGTAGGAAATTTCAGCAATGGATAGTTCAAACTCTAGACTTCTGGTTTGCAGTGTCCTGGTTCTCTCCCCTATCCCACTGCGGGGGGGGCAGGAGGTGTGTGCGGAGTGAGCACACGGCTGTGTGGTGTTTAGCTGTCTCTCAGGTTGAACCACAACAATCTTTTTGGTGCCAAACATGGGGCACGAAGGGTTGAGATAACGACAGATCTGACCAGAACGTGTTAAGGCAAATTTGTTACAAGAATTCATTATATTGATTTAATAGTCGCTGGTCACAATGTTGATTAATTTACTCTCAAAGTTGTCATGCTTGCTCTCAAAGTTTTGTTATGTAAAACCTTACTTGCTGTGTATGTTCCGTATTGTGCTGTCTGTCACTCTGGGGGCTGGATCAAGGATATAATTTTGCTGCACTGTGTAACACTACTGGTTTATGATGTGATAAAATTATTTGTTGTGAGACTAATCTGGTATTTGTACTCAGCATTGCCATTGTCTCCATACCTCAGGAGCCACCTTTTGGAAACAATTGCACTCTTTAACTTTTCTCCTCAGGGAACCAATCTATGGGGGAGATGGGGGGTACACTTTCCCCCGCTCTTTCACCTTCCCTTTCTCCTTCAGGCTAGTTACAATAGCTCTTGAGAATTTTGAATATCCTTGGGATGTTCAAACCAGCATGTTCCTATTGCT
>NW_008824349.1:99599-100766 GCF_000699105.1 Pygoscelis adeliae
GAGCAATGGGAGCAATTGCATCGTGCATCACAGATTCTTTTATCATTATTATTATTATTATTATTATTATTTTCCCTTCCTTTTCTGTCCTATTAAACTGTCTTTATCTCAACCCACAAATTTTACTTTTTTTTCCTGATTCTCTCCCCCATCCCACTGAGGAGAGGGAGTGAGTGAACGGCTGTGTGGTGTTTAGCTGCCTGTCGGGCTAAACCATAACACACAGACATCCCACACTGATGTAGCTCTTCCATGTTAGAGAAATACTGTTCTTGAACTGGGTACGTAGTTTCTTTTAGTTTCTCTTTGGTGACTATGTGTCCAGTTTAGCAATCAACCTCAGCCTCTCTCCACAGTGTCCTTATCAGGGAAATTCACGCACAGATGTGTACTGGCATCCTGCTCCTGCAAACCATATAGACCTGAACCATGTTTGCAGTACAGACTTGAACTCAGCTTGCTCCAGTCCTCCAGGCTGTAACTGGAGTAGTTTCTGAAATAAGCAAAAAAAAAAAAAAAAAGACAGATCAGAAAAATGCTGCTTTTTAGCAATAGTTCCACATAGTGTTCATCCTGCAGTAATTCAGGAACAACAAAAATTTAATACTTAACCTCTGTAATAACATCACACTGACTTACCCCCAAATACATTCTGAAATGTAAAAATATAAATATTAATATTTAGAAGTAATTTAATGCAGATATTTTAAGATATTTTAAGTATGCTCTTTTGTATAAACAAAATTTGAATGTCCATTTTTCTGGCAATATATTTATTCTTTTATAGTCATTGCAATAATTAGTTTAATATGGGTGTCGATGAAGAAAAAGAGAAATATTCCCATTAAATGTATTATCATTACAAGAGGATTTTTGTCCAACAAATTTAAAAAATGGGTTGCAGGTGTAAGCATGAAGTTATATTGAGAGAAACAATTAAGTTTTCCAAATGTGTAAAGTTTAATAAAAACCACGCCGGGTAATAGTGTCATCAAAATGAATCAACAGGTCTGAAAATATTATTCCCAAATTTTTCTACTTGTGTAGAGGCAAATACAGCAGTGAATACTCGCAGCATTTTTCTTCCCAAGCTACCCAGCTCTGTTATCTCAGTGGAAGCTGGTACAGGTGCACAAGAGGCTTATAATGTTTACTGATGGTAAGTGG
>NW_008824349.1:100811-110008 GCF_000699105.1 Pygoscelis adeliae
AGTTTTTCTTCACTGCTGGTCTGCAAAATTTCAAGGCACATTTTGTGAACTGGCGTGTATGTCCCAGAGAAAGACCACTCCAGAGAAAGCCTTAAATGGCTTTCCATTTGATATTTGTTGCCTTAATAAATATCAAAAAGCCTCCAACCCTTAAAACATATTATTTTTGTAGATGTGTTTTATTTCTGAAAAATGTAACAAAATTGTACAAACAAACTCAGCATCTTTCTCTTATCTTAGGCACAAATATTTGGCTGAAAGCAAAATATTGAAAGGAAGCTCAATTTCCTGAGTGAGAAGTTCGGCATAACAAAGGTCTGCCAAATGAGGGATGTGGCTCTTTCTCTTATTTTGAGCACTTAGACTGACGTTTGTAATACTGTTGGTAAAACTATATTAACATCATGAGCTTGAGGGTTACACCAGAAGCTGCACAACATGTACCTGAGGAAATATAACCCTAAAATCTATTTTTTTCCAGTTTTCACAGAGGGACCTAGTGAGGTCCCTGATGGGAATCCTATATGGATGCTATATTTCCCCAGCATTGTTCTACCTCTTTCCAATAGTAACACCATTAGCAGCAGAGGCACTAAAAATGTGGGACTGCAAAAAGAAAAAAGGATCAGATCAGGACTAAAGTTTCTAAGCTCCATACAGGCTGATTTTTTACAGTCTATTCAACTCTATCTGGAGGGATAGACAAGGATGAAAATATATGAATTTCTTCTTCTGGGACCTTCTGAAAAAGAGCATCGACAGGTTCAAACAAGCACTTCTGCTCTAGTTCTGTCATGTCCTGTGGACTGGTCTCCATCCTCCAATACTGTAGTTCCTCTTCCTCCCTCCTCTACCTCAAAACTTTCTGCCTTTCTACCATCTGCTTTTTCATGGGGCAGTTTTGCCCATCCTTTGATGATCCAGTAGCCCAGACTTCAGCCAGCTTCTGTTCAGCTCACATAATTTAAGACTTAGCTGAATGGATGAGGTGTTACAGAATAAGGTTTTTGTTCTTTTCTCTTCCTACTCTATTTTGGGGACTCTGAGGAATGTGTAGGTTAATAATATGGGAAAAGTTCCCATGTAACACTTGAATACCCATCACATTTGGGCACTGAGAAAAGAGAAGGTCATGGCAATCAATCCTGTAAGAAACTTGTTTTAATGGATGAGACAAAATGGTTATGAAAGTCATATATCAAGCATGACATGAAAATGTTACCTGTTTGAATTCAGAAATTAAAAACCTGCCCAAGATGTGTTCTCAAAGCTTGTGTGTGGGAGAGTGAAGGGTTTTCTGGATGGAAGACAATGGGACATTTGTTCCATTGACAAGTTATGGGACATTTGAAAGGTATGGAAGGTATAAAGCAATGACCCCTGTACTAGGAACCAAAGAGGAGTGAGTGTGTGCATGCATGTATGTGTATGTTTGTGTGTGGTTGGAAAGGGCAAGGGGGTCTATGTATGCCTGTGCGAGTGAAAGAGAGTGGGTGAGATGGTAAGAGCTGCTTATTCTCCCATTCTTGGCTCATGCTTATTCTCCCATTCTTTCTTTCTTTTTCCTATCATGGAATGCCAGGAACCTTCCCAGCCAGGCAGCATATTTTTGGGCTGGGCAGACTATCTGGTTCTGGCATAAGTCCAGTACCCTGAGACAGCACCCAGGTGGTATAACAAAAAAAGTAATGGTTTTCCTGCAGGAAGTTTTCCCAAAGGCCAGGGCAGTCTCTCCCCCGGGACTCTCCAGCTGCAGTACCTAATACCACAGCACAGCGGAGTGCAGAAGGCTCACAAAATGAGTCAGAGATTTTGCATGGTGCTTTTTGCTGTGAAGAAGGGTTCCCCAATATGTGTTTCAGATGGGACTTTGAGCTTATTTACAGGCAGTGAAAGATTGGTCAATTTGGTAACCAGCCATTAGTACCAAGACAAGGCTGAGCAGCGGTAATGCTAAAGGAGTGGGAGATGGGGATGTTTCCAGTCAAGCCATTATAGCTTACTTAAACTGCTTTTGTTTTATTTTGATCACAGGAATAGGAGGTAACAGGGAAGGAGGTTTCAGTGGCAGTAGCAAGACATTGTCTTTAAGGCTGCCCAAACCGTATGGGCTCCCTTTGTTCAGGCCGGGTGGAGGATGCCTACAGAGCAGTTTGCAACGGGACCTCAACAGGTGAGGTCTTAATGAATTACTGGGGAAGATAATGGAGGGATGAAAAAAATCACTAAATTCAATACCCAAGAAGCTAGTAACTGAAGTTTGGAGAACAGCTTGTGGGAGCTGCTGTGTCTTTGTCTCCTGGGTGAATGGCTGGTCATTTCTCTCCAGGTTCACTGGTGGGTCTCAGACTGTAGTGTGGATGAAGGGCTGTCTGCATACAAACGACAAGAGTTGCTGTTAGCCTCCACAGGCACAGGCTTGTCTCACAGTGGGCAGATGGCTCCTCTGGGGGCTCACAGCAGTGTCCCAGAGATGAGGCAGAGCTGAGGTATACTGCCCAAAGAGGCAAGGTCCCGGGCACTCTTCAGCAAACAGACTGGGACATATCACTGTGGGGAAGCAAGGGATGAAGGGCAGAGCAGGTACCAGCATGACTAATATCAAGGAGAGAACTGTCAAGTGCCAGGAGAAGCACTGTCTGCCCAGCTGATGTACAAGGGAAGCTGACAAAGTATTTGATGGTGTCATTTTTATGGCAGGGATTCTGTGCAAGTATTGCAACAACGATCAAGGAAGGCTGGTGGCTTGTGCTGTGTGCATTATACCCACTGGTGCTCCAGGATGAGAGCCCTGTCTGCCTTCCTGAGCAGCTGGAGCCTGGGCTGCCAAGCTCTCACGGGTATTTCCCCACAGGCGGAATGTCCTACTGATGATGAAGACACACCAGACTTTTTCCTTCCCCATCTGTCACAGGAAGGGCTTCAATCATGCCATTTCAGCATCTAGAAAGACATCTAGCAGTGTATTTGGCGTTTGTTGTTTTACTGCATCTCCTGTAATGTATCCATCAGTTAAAAGGTGATATGAAATTGACACAGATACTGCTTGAGTTCATTTATTTTGAAAAGGGATAGCTTCCCCCCCCCCCCCCCCACGTACTCTGTTCCCCCCCCCAATTTGCTATTTATAGGAAATTGTTTTTAATGTTCTCTGTTAGTAACTGACAATACAGATAAACAGAAGGTGACTTACATTTCAAACGTCAAATATATATAGAATATATTTTAATTTACAGAGGGATAATAATCTCATAAATACCAATCATGGTTACAAGATTTTTAGGCAACATCATGTTGCAAGTCACTCCTTTGCTAAATTCTCCTAAACCTGTCAGAGTGCCAGAAGAGTCCTGTGGGATGAGCAGCTCCAGGTGTGGGTAGGAATTTCCAGAGGTGAAAGAGAAGTATCATTTCAGAAAAAGAATGCATAATAAAGAGATCAAGACTGGAAGGAAATTGGAAAAAGTGTTCAGTAAAATTTCATAAAAGATTTAATAGTATCTTGAGCTATTTCCTGGCAGAAAGGATTTTTCTTTTTGAATGTTTGACTTCTATAGTTGCATTGCCATAATCTCTGCTTTGCAGAGATTCACATTCTCATTGCACGTACCAAATTATCATACCAAACTTCCTCCTCCTCTGGGAGATCCCAGACAGCTCACATCAGTGAGCAGCTGGCTGACCCAGAGTCTCTATTGGCCCCGCAGGAATACAAATACCACTAAGCTGTCCTGGAGAAAGCAGCCACTGCTCCTGGGAAGAACAAGGGTCCTTTGAAGGATCACATCAGGTGACAGGTCTTTGCAGGCTATGTCATGGAAGAGTGAATCCTTTTCAGGGTAAGAAAGACTGGCAATGCCAACCCCATAAAAATCCACACGGGGAAGCAGGACATCATAAACTTGTGGAAGAAGTTCTGTTGGAGGGACCTAGTCAAAGCCATGTTCCAAACTGCGTGAAATTCAGCCTTGGGGCCCTGCTCAGTGCAGTTGTGGCTCAGCCTCCTTAAGCATAGTGGCCTCCTGAATGAACACATGGAAACCTCATCTTTTGTGGAAATGAAACAGTAACATTAGTCTAAAACAGGGTTTCATCTATTAATGTTTTCCTCTGTGTTGCTGGTGTCCGGTAGACTGTAACAGTGCTTTCCATGCCTAAATGGCAGAGCAAAAGTTGGGGTTTTTTTCTCTCAAACCTGAATGTAGATAATTAGACAGCATTGCTGAGAGCCCAATGTCTTCAGGCATGCAGATATGACCAGGGCAGAGCATGCTAATATTGATAAGATAAGATAAGAAAAGAAAAGAAGAAAGTCCTTATTTTTTGCCAGAAAACTCATTGAAATCCTCTTGATCTTTCAAGGGTAAATCTTGAACAAAAAGGTATTTTTAACTGAGATAGAAACATATTCAAACCAACACGATAAAATATGGTCTGCTATCAGATCGGAAAAAATAAATTACACTTCACATATTGAAAGCTTTGATACTTCAGTGGTATTTTTATTTGAAAACTTTCTCTCATCCTGTGTAGAATGCATTTTGATCACAATAATGTGTTAAATTGCTGAAAAATTACGATTTTGCCTTTTAAGTTGTCTCTTTTCCCAAAACAGTTCTAATTAACTGTTTGATCTAGCCATTCATTCTCACCTCTGCTGTGTCTATTCAAAACTCTTAACCAATCTTTACATCAGCTATAAGTCCTGGGAGGTAATAAATCTGAAGTTGTTTTGGCAATGCAGGCAGAGTAAGCTCTACTCCTTGAATTTGGTAGAGAACAAGGAACTTGATGTGTGATAAGCAAGAATGATGTTCTGGACAGTCTCCGTAATGCACAATTCTGAAATACTTTCTCCTGGATCATCAGTTTTGCAGATTTATTCCTAGCTTCAGATAGATAAGGGTTTAATAACATTTGTCTAGCACAGCTATATCTAAAAAAAATAATGTGCTTTGATGGGATGGCTCACTTCATTGTTGTTTATAACAGCTATTGTGAAACAGTGAACTCAAGGACTTCCTGGGGAGTCTGTATCCCTAGGGAGAAAAGAGGGGAACTAACCTTTCAGGTGCTGAATATAGTCAGCCTCCAGGGGTGATCTGGGTGTGAAGAGCACACTCAGACCTCCTCAGCGTCCTCTGGAATTATGTGAAATTCTGCAGGAACAATGCAGGAATATGGGAACCTGCCTGCTCCTGTTAGTATATGCTCTGCTTCCCAAAGCTATCAAGAAAAAGGGTGAATACTTCAGCTCCTTGACTCTGGCTCATTTTCTGTGTCTACTTTTCCATACCTGTGATTTGCTGGATGCTTCTCCTTGTGCTTGCAGTTAGCGTAGACTCCAGTAGGTTACAAAAGGTCTTGCCCTCCGAGTTCCTCACTGGGTTAATCTACAGAGCTACAGCTTTACAGTAGCACAATTACACTCCTTGTGCTCTGCCTTTCTGCTGGTTATGGTCCTCCAAAATCCCTGCTCATCTGGCAGCTCTGCTGAAGCTCAGCTATTGCTTTGGAGGCAAAGGGAAAGGGAAAACAATCTTTTGACTCTAGATCGGCTTAACAGCAGGAGGGGGTTCTGCGTTGTCAGCTCCCATTTCCACTGCCTGAGCAGGCACAGTCTTTCAGCAGGGAAGGTGAAGCGGGGAGTAGGATTTGTAAAACAGGATCTGAAAGGCGTTTTTCAAAACTTCTCTGCTAAGTGAAAAGACTCCTATGTCTGTGTGCAGCTTTGCCACAGGATTTCTCGTGTAGCCTTTCAGCAGGGCTGAGGTGCACTGCAAGGTCAGAGCTAGAATTTGCTTATTTAACTTCCTTCTCCCAGATTTCAGTATGCATCTGGTCACGAGTTGTGTGAAGTCTGGTTACCCTCACAGCTAGTAACATTTGCACTTCTTAAACCATCAGTGAGTAGCTACTATGGTGCTGTTCAGACTAGAAATTTCAGTAGAAGATAAGCAGGCAGACTACAAAGGTACACAGGGCTGCAGAGGATTTGTTGGAGAAGAAAACCCCCAACTTTTAGGTGTGACGCAGGTCCAGTGTGGTAACTGGTGAAGAGACACTACACTGCTTCTTCCAAACCAAGAAGGGACAGTGAAGATCTGATATGACTTCACTTTCAGATTAACACACCTGCTGTTATTTTACTGCTATGTGTGTACTATTTTAAATGGGGAATCACCTCTTTCGACTACATGCAGGTGTGCATATATATATATACACACACATATACACATACACATATATAAATGTTCTGCAATCAGGACTCTGTGTATTAACTGCATATGCAACCATGCAAATAGCTGTATAATTTCTCCTCCCACATTATGGAATAAATTTTCATCTATGTTGCATTACCTTGTACAAGTGGCTGTTCTGCCATCTTCCAACTCTTTGTATGTCAACATACTATTTTGCTTTTGCTTAGCTTTACTTGTAGAAAACCATAAAGTTTCCTGTGTTTGCTCAGCTAAGAGGAGTCCTGTATGAGCTGCTTCTGTTGTGTTATCCCTTTCTTCCACCTTTGTTTGTCTTTATCTTATGGAACAAGGTCTTCATGGAGAAAACCGATCTGGCTCATGTATATGCCTAAGATTTGGGCACAACGTTAGTACAAATACTCCATAATAATGCTGAAGTGTTTCCTTGCTCTAATAGTGCTGTTCCTCAAAGGAGCTTGAAGATATCAGAGAGACTTCTTTCAATGCAGGGCCACTGCAGACTGAATGTGGCCTGGTGTACACCACCATCTCTTAGAATGGGAATGCAAAATATTAATTAGTTACCAGATTACTGATAACACTGAATTTTATCAACACATTTTTTTAAAAAGCTAGGTAACCGATGTTCTCAGGTTATTGTAAATCAGCTAACCCACAGATTATATGTTTATTTCACTTTCAGTAAGGAGGAAGACATCTATCCTGCTTATCGGAGCCATACAAGTGTGTGCTTGGGACATGCCAGACAGAAAAGAACTGAAGGCCAGAAGAGAAGGTTTGATTTGCTGTACATCCTTAAGTGAGAGCCTGAAGAAAGTAAGCTATAGAAGGTAGCTAGATGCCTTCACGTTGTTGTAGAAGATGGGAAGAAATGGGCCTGATGTATCAGATTAGTGTTGTTTTGAAAGAGAGAAAAGAGTGAATGCTCTCTATGACATGAAAAACCATGAACTTCCAATGTTACCTTTGCCTGGTTCAGAATGTTTAATTGCCACTAATATTTAAAGTATGTGTTAACTTTGCAGCTCAGACTCTGTGGTGCACGGACACTGTCACTGGTGCCGAGTGTCTGTGGGCACTCTTTGTTCTGCAGATATCCTGGGTGCTACCCTCTTCCAATTCTCATTTGATTTTTTTTACCTAAAACATTGTTTTCCTGTTCTGTAGCCACCTTCCTCTGTCTTTCTAAATCCCCATTTTTTAGGAAACCACTAATTCCTAATGATTTTTACTCTGCCTGAAGGAAATTCCTTTCCATCAAACTGCATGTTTCATCTTAAGGCTTCATTGGCTGTGGTGATTCACAGAAGTTAGGGTCTTTTCTGTTAACTGGTTTTTGTTTGTTCTGTAGCTTCTCTCCAGCAGATGTATCATGTGTGTAATTGCATGACTCATTTAGACTTAAAATTCATAAACTCAAATCTGATTCATAGTTTGTGCATAGCATCTTCAAACTGCCACAGCATGGAGTAATATAATGCACTTTTTAATTTTGTATTTATTGAAGTTTGATAGACCATTTTTATTCATGCAAGGCAGGTCTTGGGGTATTATTTAATGTTTTATTTTGAAAAAATGGAGAAAGTTCAGGAAAAATGAGTAAAACAGTCTTTGAGGCTGGGTGAATTTCAAGGGATGAAGGAGTGTCAAAGATTGTCATTAATAGAAAGATGGCAGTCGGTCTGCCTGCTTTCAGTATGCAGTATAATATATGTTCCAGTACTTTTCTGTCATTTCAAGAGCACCTAGGTGCCCATAAAACTAGAGATGGAAGCCAACACAGATTTTTTCAAGAATAAATTACACCAGTGCCACTTAACTGTTTTCCCCACTAGGGTTACAGAACTAGACAGGCTGAAATGGGCACTGGTGAGACTCTTCACGCTGTCTCATATGACATTGTAACAAAGAGGGACTTGAAAAAGGGATGTAAAAATTAAATCAGGATGAAATGACTACACAAGTTAAAAACCAAAATACTTGAAGAGAGCTGTCTAGAGGAGAATTCAAATGGTCACCACAAGTATCTGTCCTGGCTTGTGTCCGGTGAGTGACTTGGAAGGTGACACCAAAGTGAGAGCCCTTCTGAAGTAGAAGAGGGAACAAACAGGGTTGGATGAAAAATAAGCTCCATAAACTTGAGAGCTGACATGAAGAAGATGAAATTCAGAGAGGAAAACCACAATATGTGGCACTGAAAGATGAAAAATTAACTTTGCAGGTGTAGAACTGGGAATAACTGGCTGGGCAGGAGTCCAGCAGGAAAGCATCTGTGGAGGGTTTAGAGGGGCTCACACACAATGAGTCAACATTGTTGCTGCTGTGAAGAACAACAGCTACTATCATCTTGGAAACAGAGAAGCCTTATTTCAAATAGCTGACCCAGTTTTGATGAGCACACTTGAAGGAAAATAAGGACAAATAGAGAGAATCTGAAGAAAACCAGCAGTAGTGGTAAGAAAAGTTGTCCCTTGAGAAAAAGCTGAATGAACAAACCCATAAGAACTTGTTTTGTTTGCTGATTTATCAAAACTTATTATAGAAGAAAAGAATTACTAATTCTGGTGGGATAGTACAAGACAAAACTGAGAGTATCTGGGGAATAAAAGAATTGTTAAGAAAAAGATTCCAGCTAGCAGGAAATGATGCACTAGTACAAGCTATAGAGAGAAATTCTAGAAACAAGCATTTCTCAGAGGTGGTTTGGTTACAATTTACTCTTGCAGAGGGGTGGGTGAGATAGGACTTAAAGTCCCTTCTGGCCCTGCATTTTCATTACTTTTCTGTCATTGTGTTGCAAAAAATGACTTATCCGTGACAAGTCTGAAACTAGAGGTCTGACAGACTGGTTTGGCAAAAAGATGACAAAAATGGGGCAACACATGAACACCAGTGACAAGAGAAACTTCCCTGTCAGTGAAATACAGGAGGAGTTGGAAGCCTGCCCTGGCCACCCCCACCCCCCACCCCCCA
>NW_008824349.1:110056-126803 GCF_000699105.1 Pygoscelis adeliae
TGGAAAGGCCACAGAAAAGGGCTGTAGGGGACTGTTTGGCATCACTTAGAGGGAAAGAAGAGGTTTTCCAGCTTCAACTCCTGGGGCTGAACAGCTCTTCCACCACTGAGTCCCTGAGTGGCTGTCGATCCCCCGGGGATGGACACTGCAGAAGAGACGAGGTCCTGCCTCTTCTGTTCTGGAGGAGACTGCTTTTTGGGCTTGATATTATTTTTTCCTGTTCTGACATGCTGAGCTTTGCTACGATTTGGGTCACTGCAGCAGTGTCAGCTGTAGAGGGGTGTTCAGCTCTGCATAGACACAAATGATGATAAGAGCAAGAACAAGGCTGTTGTGGCAGCAGTGGTGAAGTTGAATAAAATATGCTCACAATTTATGAGGAGAAAGCAGCTAACAACCCAGACCTAAGCCTCCCTTTCTTCTTATTTTCTGCTAGGGCTGAAAGTCATTGCAGCTTGTGATACTGGATTGAAAAGTCAATAACAAAGTCAGTGTCTGGCATGCATAAGCTGCTTTTCTGAATATCAATACAGATGGCCAAAGTACGTTTCTTTGTGGAATCTCTGAAGCAAGCTATAAATGATGAATGAAATGAAAAAAAATCCCTGCTCTCTTTCTGCCCATTGAAAATAAGTAGCACTGTGCTATTTGCTGTGATCTTTAGCTCTGATACACCTAGACACATCCAGGTAATCATTAAATGTAAGATTAAACACGAGGAAGATTTCCAAATTCAAATAGCTTTTTCTGAAATTGTTTTCTCTGAGATCCACTTGATACCTGGACCCCATGTTTAAAATGAGAGGAAAAAAATCCATTTTTTTCCTGTTTGTACAGGGTATGGTATTTCCAGGCTCTGTTTCAATAAAATAATTCAGATTATTCCTACAACCCAGAACACTTCTGACTGCTCTCAAAGGTCTTTAATTTCACTTTAATCTTCAGAAACATTTTCAAGTGACACTTTGATCTTGATCTCAAAGAAACAGCAGTCTCAGAAAAGGTAACATGACATCTCTTACTTGGTACTTTCCTTGGGAGAAAGGTTGGCTGAAAAAGGTACCTCTGGTACCTCCAACTGGTACCTCTGCAGTTGTTGGTGAGCGAGTGTTGAGGCTGTTTTATTTATAGGTGATGTACCCTGGGAATCATAAGCTTGTTTGCTCTGGATAAGGTAAAAATAAGTTATATTCAATTTATGTTACAGTTTAAAACATCTTTTAAGCAACAGAGTAATCATGTGCTTTTTTTTTTTTTTTTTTTTTTTTTCCCCAGCAGCTGCCAATGAGCTGCTGAGTGCTTAGGATACTTTAAAATACTTTAGCTTTCCCTTATCCTATATTCATTATGATTTTGTCACTAACCTCTTCTCTCTATTTCATACTTATTCTGCCAGCTTTTCCTTTCCAGAATAAGAACAAAAATTCACTGTTGAAGGAATGGAGAAAGAGACTATGGGATTCTCCCAGTGTAAATAAACAAGCAGGAAAGATTGCAGAGTTGAGGACAAAAGAACAGCCTGTAGGCAGACTCGCAGAAAATTCTGAATGCCAGTGTAAAACCACTTATTGCTAAAGATGAGATCAGGATGGCATCTGAAAGACACAAACAAGTGTTTATAAGCATTTTCTTTATTGCTGTTGGTTTTTGCCTTTTAGTGGGGGAGGCAGTGCTGGGTTTTTTTCTCATTTCTTGTGAATATCATTTTTTGTTGTTTTGCTTTTTTACTTCAACTATCAGTGACAACAGAATTATTCCGCTTGTGAATTTTTTCCACTCTGCATTAGTCTACATTACTCTCCAGGAGACCAAAGGCTGGGCTTTATGTCCTCTTACTAATTGCTTTTCTTGCAGCAGTCAGTTTCCAGTCTCTTGGCAAGGGCATTAGCACAAATTCAGTCAGTCTCAATGGGTTAAATTAAAGGCTGTGCACACTGGGGCAGATGGTTTAAGACGTTTGATTATTGGTAGGTATATCTAACCAAACCATTCTTCAGGGATTCAGGTTTATTACTGTTCCCTTAATGAGGGAATATTTTTCTCTTCTTTTACTACTTTGTTTTTTAAAAGTCGGGTAAACTCTCCTTGGATTCAGTCATGTAGAATTACACTGGAAATGGTCTGAAATCTTTAGCACTTCATTATAGCAGTCTCTATACAGTATGGAGACTGAACCTCAGATTTTGAGCTTGGTTAAGTTTTGGGCTTGTGCTCTGCAGCACTCGTATCCTCTCTGGTGTCTTTTCCCCACTGGGTCTGACACTCTTTGCTGTCTTCTCCATTAGCCTGTGACCAATGGTCCCCTCTCTCTGCTCACCCATCAGCCAAGCTCCCCTTTGGACCCCGAGCCTGCCCTGGCTCATACCAAATGTGCTCCATCTCCTCTCCCTGATTCCTGCAAACCCCCTTCTCCATTGCACCTCTTCTCCTTTTGGGATTTCAGGAGCTGGCTCTGGAGGCAAGGCAGCTGCTTTTGTACAGTATTTGAACTGACATCCCTCCTGGCTCCAGTTTGCCTGGGTCTGATGTGTCTGCACTGGGTGTATGTCCACAGCCTGGACAGAATGCTCTCAGATGGTTAAGAGCTGACTAGTGATTTTCAGTTGAATGTTTGGTCCAGAAGCTTCCCATAGGCCACATATCTCAACTTCAATAGCATGATAATGAATTTTTACCCTCCTAAAGTTATTTTTACATCACTGTTGAGGAATAATTTATACATATTTTTAATTTGGTTAGAATTTTATAGGACATTATGAAAGGAAGCAAGGCACTAGATCTGAAATAATTTGACAAACTGAGCACATTATGCCTCAGATTTGTGAACTAGGCATGCCACACATTTAAATTCCCTGTCGCAATGCTGGCCTCTCTTTCTGTGCTGACAGCATTGCAGTGTGGTAATGAAAGGCATGGGATCTTCCTGCAGTTAATATGAATCTGTATTATCAGCAAAATGCCAAATGGCATAGAAAATTATGGGTTGGCTAAAGTGATTTTTTGGGGGTAACCTAATTATTGTAACATCCATGGCACTAAGAAAACACACCAGCTTTTTGTAGTTATTCTTTTTAGTTCTGTATTGTCAGAGATACAGAACACTGAAAATCTGCTTCTTTTCATAGTTACCAGAGAAATAAGAAGTGTGTCTGTGTCCCCGTTAGCTAGGATGTGTGTCTTCGATAGGCACGTTTTGCATTTGGGTGCCACAGTGGAATCCCAACAAATATTCCTTGCACTGCCATAGTAACTCACCTGTCCTCCATAAAGCACTCTTTGTGGCTGGAGAAAGCCTAAATGAATGATAATGCCTTGGTACTTGTAACTCTACCTTTTGTGAAATACAGGCCTTTTAAGGGATACTGAATAAAAATGGAGACACCAACTCTCTGTAATTATGTATATGTGCCATCAGTTCCAGGAAGATCACCCAGTGTTTTCAGGAACTTTTGGCTGGGGACCTATCCTCCAGAATGAGATTTCTGTGCCTTTATGAGAAGCAGCAAACATTGTTGTTCCCAGAAGAAGCCAGTAATATCATGTCTGCCTTCAATGACAACAAATGCTGAAGGACTAATATTCAGTAGGGTTGATGAAAGGCTGTGACTTAGCACTGTACATTCAAATGACTTAATGGGGGGAAAGAAGTCATTGTTTATTTTGAGTGGTTTTCCATATTTTCAGAGCATTTAGCTGATAAGGGAAAACACCAGTGTGCTAAGGGAAATGAGAAACTGTTGTTACACAAGCAGAAACAACTGAGAATCATGAAGCGGGGCTTTGCAACCAAACAATACATAGAAAAGACCAAAATTTATTTGGCCTTTATTTTCTTTGCAAGAATATATATTACTCTCTACTTCAAATGCATTCTGGTCTTCCATAATATATGGAAAAATAACTTAGTAAACAAGAAAGAAAAATAGCAACTGAAATGCCTTTTTCAAACTCTGACTCCAGTGACTTCTGGTGAAAGGGAACTACAGGAGGAGATGAGGAGGACTGTGCTGGGATGTGTTGTTTGCAATGACAGAACATGTTGTTTGCATATGGCTGCATATTCCGTATACTTCACTTTTTCAAATATCAGATACCAAATGGACTGTGGTAACTCTTCTCCACCATTGATACTACCACCATTTTCCACCACAGCCTCCTTTTCCCCACCAGCACTCCAATCTCCATTCAAATCCCAACTCCCTCCAGCCCTGCTTTGGTGGTACAGCAATTACTATAATGAACAGTCATTCCTGACAAAGGCTTCAGATTGTTAACATGATACAAAACTGTATTAAATAATGATTAATTATGATAAATGTTAATTATCAGATAGATTTAATTTTTCTATATTATTCTTCAATATTCCCCTGTTATACTCTTTCGCAGAAGTGATTTGTAAGTAACAGAGGGGAGCTGGACTAATTCTGTAAGTCCAGTTGTCTGTAATTTTGCCTCTTCTGGAAGCTGGTGCTCAGAAATGTTCTTTTGTGCTGCCAGACAACTGGCTCTGCCCCCCGATGGGTTCTGCATCTCACACCTTGCCTAGCAGAGCATTTGAAGGGTTTAGAAGTCAGACAACTTGATGAAATGCAACATAGTACTCCAAAGAGGTAAGTGCTGTTGGATCTCAGCCTTAACGGAATGTATTTTGGTGAGGGGATGCAAGGTGAGCTTAGTAATACTGCAGCACGAGACTACATAGTTTCCTGTTGCTCAAAGGGAGAGAGCTTGCAGGTCTCTGGCTCGTTGAGTTTGCTTGCCAAAGAACACATCTGTTGAAAGCTATGTAGTGAACAGCGTAGTCAACAGCTGTTTGAATGATGTGACAAGTTACGGAATGTTTTATGAAGTCCTACTTCGGCCTTGCAACAGCAATCCTTCAGCTTCAGAAAATTGGGGTCATGATAGCTGCAGGCTAAACATGTTATTGAGTAATTCACACAAATTCAGAGGACTGATGTTTGCATGCATTGCATCATTCTCAGATACATATGAAACTCTATCATAAATGATACAAAAATGGTGGTGAAAATGTTTGCAATTGCTAAGTGATTAATTGTCAGAGTACCCCTGGGAGACAGGAGGAATAAGTCAGGTAAGTGACTCCAGAAGGCCTTACAGTGAGGCAGGATAGATCAATGGCACATCATGAAATTACCTCTACCACATGATAGCCAACTTGTGCAAATTTATTCTCTCTAGTTTGGATAAAAGAACATCCCTGAAGAAACAGCAATGTGGGGTGAGTACTAGCAAATAAGGCCATGAAACTGGAGAGCAAACACTCAGGGAAAGGTAGGAATGGTTGCTGATAGATGCAAAAGCCCATGCAAAGCACTAACCCCCGCTGCAGGTTACTGCTTAAGCCCCTTTAGTGTAATCTGGCAGGTATGGCCTTGTCTCTTGTGTTGGGAAGAAAATATTGGTGGCACCTGGGTTTTGATTGCCTATGAGACTGTGTTATACTTCCCAGTGATGTGACAAGATAATCTTTCCTCAGTATGCAGAGGAATTCAGAAGAGAATTAAGCTCTTTACTGGGAACACATGGTCCATTAAGACCACTTTGAAAGACAGTGATGGAAATAACTGCAAAGCCAATTGCTGCTCCTAAGTGCCTTCTGGAGAGATGGCTGTACACTGAAAATCAGCACCAAATGCTTCAGCTTGCAGAAAGATCCAGAGGGAGTTACATGAGTGATTGCTGAGTAATGCTGCCAAAAAGATTTTGTCAGTCTTTTACTGATTTACATCGGCAACATCAATTTTAATCTTGCTTTGTATTTTGTTGGTTAAGTATTTATTTACAAAAGTTGTTGCATGTTGATTGATAGCTATAAAGACATATTTATTTCAAATTAAATACTGCCTTTATAATAACTGGAGTAATTTTTGGTAACCATAAGGTTATACAGAATCATTATATATTTACTGAAGCAAATATTTATTGGGATTTTAAAATTTCACAGTTTAATTATGTTGAAAAATGAGAAATTGAATGTTTACTTCTCAGATTATTGGTGGTTTTTTTGGTGAATATTTGTCTGCCTACATTTGGGTGGATGTTGGAGATCAGTTAAAATACCCTGAAGATAAAGTTTTGAAATAATTGTAAGAACTTCAGCAAAAATATCTTAAATAAGATATGAAGGAAAAAGGTAAGTTTTTCAAAATTAATATTGCACATAAAACTAGTAGGCATATTACATAAAAATAACATCTGTAGTTAGCTGGCAAATATTGCTGACTGCTTGTGGTCACCATGCTCTTCAGATTTGTTTTTTAAGTGATGACATTTCTTTGTTTCCCACACTTTTAGTCAAAAGTGAAGTGGGGCAGTAGCTTTCTAGTGTTCTCATTCCCTGGTGAACTAGTTCAAATGAAGCAACACCACCCTGTGAGTGCACATACATACACACAAAAGCAAAAACTTTTTGCCTGGAGAGGATGTGTTCATGTACTTGCCCAACAGGTACAGAAGGTATAAATTGCAGAGCACGTCGTCCTCACACCCAGCTTTGTGTGGACTTGCTCCCTTAGACAGTTTCTGTCTGTGTGAGCTCCTTGATCAGCCTGGGATTCATTCCTGTGATGTTGGCACCCTTTCCCATGTCTCATGTGGGTCAATGCTGTTCCCACCTCTGCCATCGTACAGAAGCTTTGCTCTAGACTTGACTCAAGAGGGGTCTGGGGTCGGTACTGAGATCCCTAGGAGAGACCTAAGCCTCTCTGACTGACCTGTTTGGAAGGAAACCTTGTGTCCTCTCCGCAGCTTGACCTGGAGGCTCTGTGGGATGGACCACCTATAACACAGTCTCCTTTCTCCCACTTTCCCTTCGATGAGGAAGGCAGACAATGTCTCCCGGAAGCTTTGACAGAGAAGAAAAGAAAGTGAAGATTTGGTCCTAGCCTGTGTACCAAGTGGTGGAGGGATATTAATGCTAGCACAGAAGGTCTCTATGGATAAACACATATGCTGTCTCATGTGCAAGAAGACATCACGCACTGAGCACCTCCAGTGACTTGACAACAGGTCTCTAAAACTTTTCTGCATCTGTATGTTCTTATCAGGTCAAGTTTAGCACTTCAAAAATCTATCATTTCAAATTCTCAGTTACAGTTCAGGGATCTGATTTACTTTAAAGCTTGAACAGTAAATATCACATCTCCTGAGCAGTTCTCCTTGATCTGTGGAATTTTGTTGTGATTGATATGACTGCAGGGTGATACGTAACTGTTCCTACCATAGTACTCTGTAGCCCTTCATCAGTTGTCTTTGTACTGTTCTTTGAGTGGGTAACAGCAGACTGAAAATAAGGCAAAGTGAATGTTTGCTACACTTACGTCTTTATTGCCTACAATTTTACTTTCTGGTTGAACCTTCCTACACTGTTTCTTAAGGTTCTTTTAAAAATTCCACATCACAGTAGCAATCTTCTTGTAATTTGTTCTAATCTATGACATTAATTTCAATATATACCAGAGATTTTCTGCATTAGTCTGTAGCACAATACAATTTAAACTGGAAGAGCTGAACATTATTAGTTTCATGAATCCTTCTAACTGATCTACTTGCCCCTCCCCTCCCTCAATCAACTTCAGTATCATATTCATGAATCTTGTCTTTAAACTTGAGATAAATATTTCAGTCCCTATTCTTTTACAGAGAGGAGGGAAGGTTTCCATATTGAGTATTTTCTTCTGTACAGAGATGATCAGGACTATTCAGGGGAATCCACTGGGATTTCCAGAACAGAACTGTGTGTGTGGATCTAGTTTATGAGAAATTGTGCACACAAATGTTTTATATTCATAGAAAATATACTTTATAACTTTGGTAGCATTATTTTTCCCTCTGTAGTTAAAAAAATAGTTACACTTTCTATTTGCAGAAATAATGCTCTTTTAAATTTGTCTGTACTTTGGAATGATAGGATACATTACATCCTTTCTACACTGTAATATACAGATTACTAAGTAGTCCTGTACAAATTCAATAACTTGTGCAGTGCTATATTGCTTTAATTGTGTGAGGCTTGACTTGAATTCTTATTGACATGCAGTGAATAGAAAAAAAGCTTTTTTTTTAAACTCATTACCAGAATCCCATCCCATCTCTCACTCAGGACGGACAGGTTAGAGCTAGCTTAGCTATATCTATTCATAGCATATAAATGGATTTACTGACATCTTGATATTTATTAATGGATATTTTAATACTGGAGAGTGCTGATTCATTTTTGTGCTCAGTTCAGTGTTCTTCTTTTCTGGGGATTGTCTGATGACCGCTTTTTTTTTTTTTTTTTTTTTTTTAACACTCTTTGAAGATCTGTATCTCCTCAAGAACATCAGCACATCTCGGTTGTTAAAGATCAACCTGTGGACTGTTTGGTACCTTATGCAATCCTGTTAAAATGGTTTTGTGTGAGAAAATAAAGCCTTGCCATTTTTTTAAACATTGACATTTCTCTGTTGTGATATCACTAGTTATTATTGCATTAATGCCATTATATAATTGTTGTTGTATATACTGTTTAAAGCTGATAATCTCAGATTATAGCTAGTGTTGCAATTCTGAAATGTTTCTTTGATCTCACATTATAAAGCAAAGCTGAATTGCCCACTCTTGTGGCAAAACCTATGGAGGGTATATCAGGAGAGGAAATCAACGTAGTGCTTTTCAGGACTCATTTGAGATTTCTTCTATATCCACAAAAACAACAAGGTAGGATTCATCTTGCCTAGTTTTAGATATCTACTGACTGAACCTAGAACTAACTGCAGCTTAAGAATTGTGCAGAACACAAAATTTGCTTTACCTTCTTCCTAAGAAATATATAAAAATATTTTGCAAAATAAAGTTTTTAACCTTAAAGGAATTTGTGTTTTGAAAAAACCTGCATTTCAATTGCTAAGTTATTATTTCAGAAACCTTTTGAACAGCTGTAGGATGCAGTGCTTTTTAGAGAACATAGTCACTGGGGATTAATTGCCATCATAACTCCAGTCCAAGCTAACTATTGTTTTGTTTTATTGTAACGTGGCTTCCAATTAAATTCTCCTGTTCCTCCACCTAAATAAATTTAATCTTGGTAGCGCCACTTAAAATTAACAGGGTTATTCCCAGTTAAAACAACAGTATACAAGAATGCAAATAAACCTGTCTTTTAACATCCTTTCAGCACCATTTGGACATGATAGATGTCTCCTGTCACCATTAGAGCCAGCCACCAGAGCTGGAGAGAATAATTTTAATGGTGTCTGGTTTCCTACCCTTAGAAGAATTTGTTGAGGTCTGCCTCAAATCCAGTATGACTTTGGGAAGCTGAGTCTCCACATACATGAACTGCAACAAGAGATGTAGCTAATGTTGGGAACCTTCTCTATTTGAAGACAAAGACCATTAAAAATTCAAGGATAATGTTGGCTGTCCTTAGGGAATGAAATAATATCATTAAATCACCACAGTCAAGCATACAGTCAGTAGAGAGCAACAAAAAATTGAAGACAGCTTTAACTGGTCTGTTGCCAGAATTGAGGTTTTACGTACGGGTGCTGGGGCTGTGCTAGGAGATAATCCACTGGCATCATGGGACACTGGGGAGAGAGAATTCCCAATTCTGAGGCTCACACTTGGTGACAAGTACGTGGTTACACTGGATCAATAGCTGCATTGAGGGGAAAGAAGGTAATATAATGCTGGGGTAGTCCTGGAAACATGTAGATACAGTTAACCTATGTCTAGAGCTAGCTTACTCAAAACATATGCCTTTCCACCCAAATTAATTTGACGCATTATTTTTGATCTGGCATAGCTATTGAGAATGGTTCATCATGTTCATGTATTAAAGGTGAATCTCAAGTATTTTTTTCACATTAGTATTGGGTAATGCTAGGATGTGTGTTATTATAGCAGCCAACAAATTCATAAACAGCCTCCAGAGAGGAAATGTTCCTCATAGCTGATATAGAGTGATCAAGGTCAACGTTTAAAGACGCTCACTTTGAAGCATATTAGAGGTTATTAAAGACATGTCAAGTGGTAATAAAAGCCTGAAACACTCAATTAGTAGTTGTCCTTTTAAATTGCTCTAGCAATAAACTTTTAGAGAGAAAAATCTGTGAAGAAGAGTAGGACAGTTTGCACCACTCAGAGTTATATGTCATTCAGTTATGCAATTTTTCATACTCAGGTTATATTTGCAGCTGAGACACTATTATAGATATGTTTATTATATAGAGATATTAAGTTTAAAAGCTTGAACTCTGGGAAAATAAAGTTGGAAATCTGTCAAGATATTCTCCAAATCCAAGAGACAGCCACAATTCAGATGCACTAAATCAGGTCTGGGAAATTTAATCATTGCCTCAGTATCTTTTTGTATACTATTCTGTACCTATTTTGCAGTCTACTGATCTGCCTCACATTTTGTATTGAAGGTTTCCCTACTCATGTGGGAATGGTGGAGGTCTGCACTGGAAAAGGAGATCATTTTGGATGGTTTATGTAGGATTCAGGCTGCTTTTTCTAATGTCAATTACCCATTTTTAGTAAAAATCTGGATGTACCTGATTTGAATCTAAATGCTTGTGGCATTAAACCTTGTTTCTTTATAGATTGTAGTGTAATAACAATTTAAATATAAAAAACATATTCCACTATATTTATAGATTTGGAAAGGTACCAATGTGGAAAAATCAGTTTTGACATTTAAATTGTAATATCATCCAAGGGTATTTTAGAAAAGCAATTGCTGATAACTGGTTTTGTTCTTCACTGTCATCTTCATATTGTGTTCACTTTTCCTCTTCTCTGCTTTGTTTTAGACCCTAAAATCTTCTGCTGGTTCCCACCTGTCAGAAACACACATGGAGATCAGAGATTATTGCTGAACATTTTCCAGGGTAGGTAGTCAAAGGGAAGGCAAATCTGAGTGATCTTTAACCTTTCTAAAGTATACTTATCCTTTGTATTGCTCTGGCAATCTGTGAAAAAGGCTTTCAAATCTTGGAGCTTTTTAACTTTCATTTGCTTGCAATTTTGCCTATTCATGAATGTCATATGCCCTGTTCAGGTTTTAAAGTGGTTTAGAGCAATTTGTAATTAAAGGAAAAGATGATATCTAAGACTTCAAATACATATATTCTTGCAGTGAAAAATGAGATTAAAGATACTATTTTGGTCTTTCTTCATTTTCAAGCCAAAATGGTATTAGTTTCTTTATGTGTAGCTGACTCACCAAAGCAGCAGCACTTCTGTGCTCATATTTTAAATAATCAGCAGTCTATTTTCATTAATGTGTCAAAAATTAAAGATGTGGGAAAAAATCTGAGGGATATTTGCCATAACAGCAAAGGTTTTTGCTTTAAATAATTAATACTTTCCTATGACTCATAGCTGGGACAAATGGCCAGAGGAACTGAGCTTTCATTTATTTTTTTATCCTCAGAGAAATTAGTTAAAAAAACCCAAATATTGCTAATGCATAAATTGATATCAGCAGTAACTGAGGAGTTAAATGCCAGTCAGAAACTGGGTATTGCTTCTTGTCTGACTGCTGAAGGTGTGACAGTGTCTGTCTTCTCCAGCGATGGTGTGGAGGCTGGATGGGCTGTAGGGCCATGGCAAATTGCCTGCAGCTGATACACAGTGACCCACTAAACAGTTTCACTTGCATTTTCTTTTAAAAGATATATGTGAAATGTGTGTGTTGGCCTGCAAGACTTTTTGAAGGGTTACAATGACCCTAAAAGTTTCATTTTCAGGACACAATGGTTTTCAGTGAGGTTTAATCTGATGTGTTGGTTTTCATGAAATTCAAGGTGACAGGGATTTTTTTTTCATATTTAAAGGGGTCTGGTGATTCTCTCCTTCTGGGTGTCTCACATATTTCCATATTAAATATGGAAGTGGTCAGGCAGTTGGACTGGATGATTGTTGTAGGTTCCTTCCAACTGAATCATTCTATTCTAAGTTAAATCAAGATTTACTTAGCAAGTAAAATCTAGCCCTATAGAGCCAGCATCTATTCTTACTTTTATACACTTTTTTGTCTTTTCAATCACCATAGAAGAGAGTTAGTAAAATAAATTATTGCTGGTTTAAAGCCAACATATATGTTTTAAATAGTTAAATTTTAGAACAAGTGGAAAGCACAGGTTTTTTTGCAGCTGTTCTGTTACTTGTGAGGACCTCCGAAATGGAAAGTATTAAGCTTGACCGTGTAGGTATAGCTCGTGTTGGTAGGTCTTTACATAGTCAGGGATGAGCTGACCACATGTTTTTTAATTTCATGGATTCACCCCATTCTGCCAGAAGAGCACTGCAGATAATTGTTCTATAAGGTCTATTATAGATGGATTCACTGCACAGGTCACAGGTCTTATCTTAGAGAACTAGAATGCATATTGTATTGCAAAATACATCATCTGTAGATACTAAGTATTAACACTGAATAAATGTTAAACTCTCATACCTGAAGTTTATATCCACAAAATAAACAGTTGCAACTATAAGGTCAGCATATTACAAAATTATAAGATCCCAGTTCTTACTACCGAGAATGCCAAGTTTTTAATACAGCCCTGAATTCCTTCTATATTCTTTGCTATACTTACCTAATTACTTACCTAATTTTCAGCATAAACTCTGGGGATCAGATATTACCTGTAGTACTGTAACAGTACAATAAGGTATGATGGATTGTTTCACATACTGTGAAAAAAATCAGAGATGTTACATAAAATGTTATTAAGCCTGTGGAAATGGTGGAAACTATATTTCACTGTGTTAGTGAGGACTATCACAGTCTCACAGTAATCTACAAGCAAGTTATGATATAGGGCAAATTTGTGCATGTTACTGTAAGATAAATGAGAGTTCTGTCTAAAATGGTAAACTGACTCATAGCTGAGAAGTGGTTTCTATGCCTGCAAACTGAACACCCTTCTTGTAAGAGAAGCCGTTAACCTCCATAATGGTCCACCATCATCTGGTGTAACTTCCTTGTTCTTCTCATGCTGAGATGTAAAAGGATCTGCCAATGCTGCCTCGCACTACGCCTGGCATCTGCTGACGATCAGAATAGCTTGACTCCATACAGAATTAAATTGAAGCTGAGTCAAAGACAGAAGCTCTTCATTTCACATGAAACCAGGCTGAGCAGATGACTTCAAGGCCAGTTGCTGGCATGTTTTTTTTTAAGTCACCAGGGAGCTGCGTGTATTTTATGCTACTTACCTCATTTTCTTCCTTTTCCCACTCCTGCCTGGAAATTAATCTGCCCACGTTATCGCTATCGTGCCAGAAAAAAAGAACAGCTCTTTTCTAGTCAGTGTCAGATGGAGAGTTAATAATGTGGATCAGATGGTGACAATTGCCAAGACCCTTTGTCAAGAAACTAAATATGTCAAACTACTCTGGCTGACCAAGGCCTAAGGATAAGCCCTGGTTGTCATCTTGGGTCTCTGTCTCCTCATTTTTCCCAATCCTTTCTGCCTGTGAGCCCATAATGCTTTGTGGATCAGCTGAGTAAGCAGTGAAGTTAAACTACGTGGGCCTGCCAGTGTGACCATGGAATGGGGGAAACCAAGTCCCTCGTGGGCTGAAATTGTCACACTCACTTCTCAATCCTTTATATTGCTGTTTTGTTGTTAGGTCGATCAGCACTAGGTTAGAATCACTTGAAGAATACTGAAATATTGTAAAACTCAGGGAGAGTTTCTAATGTGTTGACTTTGGCCTCAGAGGCATAATCTCAGGGGATCTTTCTGGTAATCACAAGGACCAGTCTGAGTAAAGATGGCAGGAAATCAATTCTGAAACAAGCAGAAGAGGAGCAAAAGAAGTCACAGACTAATTGTGTGAGAACCAAAAGGTAAATAAATGTGGAATCAGCTGTAAAGCAACTGGTGCAATGGCAGGGAAAAATGCAAGGCAAGAAGAGTCATGAAGAAGATTATTACTTTCTAATCTCTTTCCAACACCTTACTCACTGCAATAGTATTAACAGAAGGGGCTAAGAAAATATTTTTCTTCTTCTTTATTTTCATTGCTTCACATATTTGTTTTTCAGCCATAGGTTGTTCCTCTCCATCTCTTTCTTTCATTCATTCATGTCTTGTTTTCCATCTCATTGTATTTCCTTTGGGTCATAGTCTAGTACTCAGCAATGAGCTCATCTGAAGTTCAGTGACGTTACCATCAAGTTCAGCATGGGGCTGGATCCTACCCAGTGCTCAGCAGCTTTCAGAGCCTATGATCCACTGTTTTAATAAAGTGCTGCAGCTGTGCTAACACTGTAGACAGGAGACCTGCCTGTTTCCATCTCTTATTCAAACATTATCAACAATATCTTTTTATAGCTCTCTATATGTCTTTCACACACGTGGTACCGTGGGACTTGCTGGAGCACTGATTGGTGGATATAATCATCAAAGAGTCTCCTAAAGCATTAACTAAGGAAGGTTTCATAAAAGTTGTGGCTGTTAACGTACAGTCTATGTAAGAATGTGCTAGTGGGGTTGGGAGAATGGTATGAGAGAGAAAATCCTGTGAAAAGGGGGTAAGGAAGATACACTTAATGAATATAGGGTGGCCTTGTGGCCTCTGATAGGGATGGGATATGAACATCTGTACCAGAATGTATATGTGTAACAGGGAAATCAAACTCTGTGTTAATTCTGTATTTGCCAAAGTGACATGAATTTTGGACCAAGCCTCTTCATGGGCATCCATCTGTTAACGCTTTGTTGAAACACGTGTTAAAGCCTGTCTTGCAGACTAGGCTCCCACCAAGCTGAGCTTGTGGTCATGCGTGAGAGGACCTTAGTGCTGGAAGTTCTGGAGAGCAGGTATGCCACCTCTGAGCTCTTTGGGATCACAGTTCTGCCAATACATGTTTGCTAGTAGAGGATGAAAGCAGCAACTATGACAACAGATTTGTGCCTCATCTGTGTATAAATATACAAGGATTTCTAAGACCCAAAAAAGGCCAGGAAAATGTTGCTGAAAATACCCGACACAGTGCAAATTTGATTCTAGGTATTGTTTTTGTAACAGTTTTCCCTCAAGAGGATGAGGAATAATGGCAAATAACGTTAAATGCCTGTGTTCTTTTCAAACCAATATTATGTAAATATAATATATAACCCTGACTGAGTAATTAAGGTCATATTGTTGCTATGGGGGTGGCTAGTAAATTCAGTCCTGGTTTCTTTTCACACATCTGTCGCAACTGAAGCTAATGGTTGTAGTTATCCCACTCCCCAGGTCTTGGCAACACATACAAGTAACACTTTCTTCAATGTTAACCCCTAGCATTGCCATGACCAGCTGGCAGGTGGATCACCCTGTGGCAACGGAGGAAAGTCAAATAGAAAAAAAATGAAACAAAGGAGTAGAGAAGCATATCCTCTAGGAGACAGAGGATCAGAAGGAAAGTTTGTGAATGGTTGAAAATAATAAGCTTGTGGTATGACAGGATGTGTGTGCAGACCAGTGTTATAGTAACATTTCTAGTGGCTGTAATGCTACGCGTAAAGACCCACTCTATGCATTCATAATGTTCACAGCTCCTGGTGGGACCTCTAGGAGAGCAGTGAAATCTGGCTGGGCCAGCCTGGGAAATGCAGTCACCCAAGCTCAGCACTGCAGTCTGGTGACCAGCCCACAGGCAGGGGAAATTGCAGAGCTCAGCTTGAAGAGGAACAAAGATAGCGGGTTTGAAGCATGACAAGATGGAGAGGCAGTGGGAAGGTTCAGTGGGAGACCTTGCTAGTCCTCTTGACAGGCCAATTTTGCCAGTGTCTCTTATTCTTCCATTTTCTATCTATATCCATTTAAATGTCTGAATGTCTTTAGCTCATTCATTTCCCAGAAGGGTCTACCTGTTCTGATAAAGTGAATCCTGTACCAATTTCTGCCAGGTCTCCCTTCATTTTCTTTCACAAAATGAAAATTGAGCTTTAACTGGAAAATGCCTTGCAGGGTATTGCTAGTTAGAACACAAAGTTTGGCAGAATGGGAAAAAGTCTGGGGCTTATTAGCTTAGTGGGGGTTGTTGGAAATATTTGAATTGCAAACACTAGAGCAACCCGTATGTGCTACTTCCAATTCAAATACACTATCCCATCCATCAAGAAACTTGAAAGGCCTAAATGTTTCTGTAAGCAACAAATTACTTTTGTGAAAACTACATATCTGATTTGCTCAGGGAAAAATGATAGAAAGAACCCTGAATATCTGTTATGAAAGTATTGAAAATAAATTACATGAGATGTTTGTATAGTTTTAAATAAGAAGCAATCCAACATCGAAGGCATGAAATACTTTGTCTAATGCATATATGCAAATAGTCACTTTGAAAGTAGAATATACTGCCATTAAATTTTTTTAGAACAACAAAATCAAATTATTTTACAAATGAAAAGAATATGTTCAAAATGTAATAATGTATAAAATTTTAGTGAAGCCTACAAATAAGTGTAGTTATATAATAATCTTCATATCTGATAACCCTTAGAACATTCCATTCAAGAATCTCAACACATCTATGAGCATGGATTTAACAACCCCATTTTATCTGCTGTCCTAAATTGCCATGTTAACTAGTTGAGGCTCAGAGACACCATGGCCAAGTGTTGTTCTCACTTGTCTGGGATGATGTTATTGTCTGTGTTCAGGACTAAATAAGAAACTATCTGTTCTTGAAAAAAATACTCACTTGGATAATTTACTAATATGATTG
>NW_008824349.1:126828-141928 GCF_000699105.1 Pygoscelis adeliae
ATCACCAACTGCTGATCACAGTAAGAGGACAATTTGATCTTTATTATGCTCAAGGTCACATACAAAGTCCATGGAAGACCTAGGCATGAAGGCATCAGTGGGAGGTTTTAATTCCCCATTAGACACACCCAGCTGATATTGCAGTGGCATTAAAAAACTATATTAAGACAAAGAATAATAAATCTTATTTTAGGGCAGTAGGGAATGCTTCAGTCCAATCCTTTCACCTCCCACATTTAGGTAATGTTCTACTTCATGTGCTAAAGAGACACATTACAGTCTACATGTTCGTTAGCCAAATGGAAGAAGCACATACTATACTCACTGCACTGCTAAGCACAGATAAAGGCAGATTTATTAGCTTCCTGACTTACTATCCGGATAGATATTCCATAGCATTTATTCTGTTCATATAAGTCCTTGCTGTTTATGTTGTATTTGTGCTGTTTTGGTTGCTTCTGAGAATGGATATTTCATTTTGCTTTAATCCACCCTGAATGAATGAGGGGTGTAAATAATACACTTAGTGTCAGGAAAAAGCAAAGCAAGCAGGCTGTGAAAACATGCTCAGCAGAGCCACTGCATTCACTTCCACTCAGGTACGACATAAATATTGTACAGTACAGTGAAGTGGGGCAAGTGGCAAGCAGCCCCCACCATACCTGTGGGGTTGTAAGACAGCCCACAGGGTTTGTGCTAAGCGTGCTAAATGGCTTTGTGTCTTTAACAAATACTAGATTAAAAATCAGTGACAGCCAAGAGTGAGGCTGCTCTGTAGCCACTATGCCCATTGTGTCCTGCAGTCTCAGCTTGGTTTAAATGTGGACTGCATCTCCCCAGCTCCCGCCACCAGCTACAGAAATACTCCAGACACTCAGTGATTCAAACTTGCTGGCTTTTCCTTTCTTGACCAATCTTGCTATTTCCAAGCATAAACCTCTGCCTAATCTTAGACAATGAGGGAGGAAGGAGGTGGAGGGTAGGAGGAAGGGAAAGCCTGGCTCTCAGCAGCTCTCGCCCCCAATCCCATTCCCACACCCCACCAGAGAGGCAATGGAGGGAAGGTGCTGGGCAGAAGGGGATGATGTTTTCTTGTGGAGGAGCAGTAAGGTTAAGTTCAACGTCTTCTGGGGTGCAGAGAGGCTCATGCAAGGGCAGGGACTGTTAATCCTTCTCTGGCCAGCCCTGAACCCCTCTTGGACCTCGCTGGCTGTTCCCAGCCTCCCCTGAGGTCACACAGCCCCTCAGGTGCTCTGCAATTCCCCAGCCCTCCACCCTGGCTCTCCCACAGAGCCTGCTCCGCTGCCTCCACAAAACTCCATCTTGCCTTCAGTCCTGGAGGTGCCTCTGGCAACCTGTGATGTATGGAGGCTTGAAGCAATGTGAGAGAGAATGCAATAGGTATAAAAAAACTGAAAGGCATACAAAATACCTGTTTTCACAATAACTAAGGAAGCAGATTTAAAGGGATTTGTTTACATTTAGTGGGCTATGCTTTAAACACCCGTTGTAACAGCAGAAATGAAATGTTGAAAGTGAGCATGTACTTGATAACTTCCTGCTGTTCTCTCAGACACTATCTTGAAAAAACATGCACCAAATTGTATTGTCTGACTTGCAGCTTATGGGCGCAGTTATTCCTGTCTTCTTTAAGTGTAAATGAAGGAAAGATCAGATGTGTAGTTAGCTGCAGAAGTTGGAAATAGTAGAGATACTATGAATGTGCCATAAAACTGTGTGCTTTATAAAAATGGGCAAGTGGACAAATATCCTTTATTAGTTTGATTTTATCAGATAGATGGCCCAAATGTTGTTTGTTTTTTTGGTTGGGTTTTTTTTTTTTTTGTCAAAGCAAATATTTTGTAAGTGGTATGTATCAACAAACCTCACTGTATGGCAAGAAAGCTCTTCATGTTCCACAATATTTTCTGTTCTGCAAGATCACTTACATCAAAATCACAACACTGTTATGGGAGCAGTCTATAAACTGGGGTTGAATGCATGTCCTGGTTTCAGCTGGGATAGAGTTAATTTTCTTTCTGGTAGCTGGTACAGTGCTGTGTTTTGGATTTAGGGAGAGAACAATGTTGATAACACGCCGATGTTTTAGTTGTTGCTAAGCACTGCTTACACTAGTCAAGGACTTTTCAGCTTCCCTTGCTCTACCGACTGAGAAGGCTGGAGGTGCACAAGAAGCTGGGAGGGGGCACAGCCAGGACAGCTGACCCAAACTGGCCAAAGGGACATTCCATACCATGTGATGTCATGCTCAGTACATCAACAGGGGGAAAGCTGGCCGTGGGCGGGGGGGCACACTGCTTGGGGACTGGCTGGGCATCGGTCGGCAGGTGGTGATCAATTGCATTGTGCATCACTTGCTTTGTATATTCTATTATTATTATTATTATTATTATTTAATTTTATTTTAATTATTAAACTGTCTTTATCTCAACCCATGAGTTTTCTCACTCTTACCCTTCTGATTCTCTCCCCCATCCCACTGGGGGCGAGTGAGCGAGCAGCTGTGTGCTTCTCAGTTGCCAGCTGAGGTTAAACCACGACAACAGAGTACAAAGCGACTAGGATATTGGATCTGGCATGGCTGTATCCACTTTGAATTAAGCCATAGATTCCCAGCATGGTTTCTGGTGAGAGAGAGACTTTTATCAGCGCTGGAAACCAAGGCCTCCCGTTAAACATTATGATATCACAAAATAAATTTAGGGATTAGAAGAAAATAATGGAGAAAAAATAAGAGGAAGTCAAGAAATGGTGCTTCCAAAAGTTTAAAAAACATGTGGGTTTCATTATTGTTTTATTTTGTTGGAGATGCCTGGCCCTCTCAGCTGAAAGCCTCCATCTGCTGTCGACATGAAGGAGAGGCTGCAGCGGTTGAGGGCCAGCCCATCTCCCAGCCTGGAGGCCATGTGTTGCTCCCTTGGGAAGTGATGGCCAGACACCCCATGCATGTGAATGGAGAACCCGTCCTGCAAAATTTAAACCCCGCATGGAACTTTGTTCATGCCATTAGATCTACGGCACAGGCTATGCTGCTAGTGAGGAAAGGTATGAATGTAGTTGAAGCTTTGCATTTTGTACTCCCTAGCCATGTTGTTAGTGTTCAGTAAATAATTGATATCTTCATGCAAATGGGATGAGGTTCCTCCATCCACACCTCTGTGAAATCTCAATAAGGATGCATTTCCCTATCTCATCAGGTGCTGTAGGTCCTCCTGTTACTATAGTGATGGAGCCTACAAAGATTTCCAGATTGGTAGGGAGATTATCTGAGGAATCAAAGAAGAAACACGATCTTTAAGATAGCTGGCAGAGGTCAAGATAAGACCTCAAGAGCTGGCAGGGGTCAAGTAATTCCTGGTCAAGGAAGCAAGTAATTCCGTTTCTGGACAAGGGCTTAGCAGTAGAGATATAAATAGGGGGAACAGCCCTGGGATGCTGCATGCAGGTGGGATGGCTGAACTGTTCAAGCTCAGAGATAGGCTGATGAGTCTAACGACACAAGGCTATGTTTGCAGGGTCACCCAAAAGCACTTCCCAGACTCTTGCTTGCCCCGGCTATGTTCCAACTCCAAGCTGGAGTGACACATGCATGTCTGCTGTTCCTCTCTGCCCTGGTTCCCCTGGGAAAGGAACATGGTTACGTAGGTCTAGAGGAAGCCACAACATATCCCAAAAGGTCCCAGCTTTGACTAGTGGCAAGACCAGAGCTGTGGGGTGCCCCTGGTACAGCGAAGCCAGAGAGAGCAGTGGTGGAGTGATCAGCTGTGCCCAGGGGAAGTAGGGCAGGTGCTTAACAAACACGAATCCTGAACTTGTGGTGGCACTAATTAGACCAACCGTGTAAGAGTGAGCAGATCTTAAAGTTTAACTTTGCAGCAGTTTGTGGAAATTCACTGAGTGCATTTTTTTTAATATATTTTATTTTGAACATTTTTCTCGCCTCCCCTCCTCCCCTCCCTGCTTTAATCTGCTTCCTCCTTTTTGCTACACAGGCAAGTGGTGCTGTCCTAGTGCTTGCCAGCATGCTCTGGCAAGCTGCTTTTGCATATAGTCCTTTAAAGGAAACTTTTGCCAATTGACAGTGTAGCTGCAAGTCTTCTTTAACTTCTTGGAGGGGGAGAGAGGGGCAGGGAATCATAACTAACAGCTTGAGAGCAAACCCTATGGATAGTATGATCTCCAGACAAACTGTTTCAAAACTGTGCTTGCACAGCCACTTTCCTAGTGTTCTTGTGCAAAAACATGTATTGTCTTAAATTTACTTAAAAACAAATTCATTTGGAAGACCTAGAGATTTTAGACCTGTTTTAGGTCAACTAGTCTGAGGTTGCAATGAAAATTTTGCAGCAGTATTTTGTTTTCTTTGTGTCAGTTTTGCAGACTCTCCTCTCAAAAAATGAATTGGAGACTAGTTTAGTATGAAGAGTCATCCACCATACACCAGGACTATTTTAACAGCCTCTGTTGTCATGTGACAAATGCAAAACCTGCAGTTTTCTCTAGCACTGGTTTCGCATCGTTACTTAATTAGCAGATGATATTTAGGGAGTTCACTGTCATGTTTCTCCTGCCTCAAGCTGCCATTGGTAATTTAGCATAATGCTGAAAATGAAAGATAAAAAACTGGCATAACCTTAACATATTCTCATTTCATTTGCTGAGAAAAGTGATTTCTGTCATACCATTAGTAGAGGTTCTTCCTTTCCTGGCCTGCTGACAGTGGAAAAGACCTTGGCTGCCCACATACTGGCAAGAGGAAGAGTTACTGCCTGTTGCAGAGCACCAGCATCCCAACGAGAGAATTGCCAAGATTAGCAGCCTCCCAGTCTTGCTGCTGCCTGATCTTCCACTTGGCGCCCACAGTAAGACACCCTGTGCACACAGCAGTATATCCCATACCATGCACCACCTCTCCACGTGATGAGGGAATTGCGTTCAGCCTCAGTCTGGAAAATCCACCGGGAGGATGTGCAAAACTGTCCATGTCTGTCTGACATACCAATGGGATTATGAACAGAAATAGTTACCCATTTTGTCCTTTTTAGCAATCTCAGTCTATTTTAATTGTTTTATGTTGCGGTCCATCACTGTAAAAATTAGATCAAAGCTGTCTGAGAGCAGTCTGAGTTAACAAAGGGGTCCTAGTGCATGAAAGTTCACCTTAAATCCTGTTCTTTTGAGGGGTTTACAAGGACTGCTTCCCGGTGGTAGAAAAATAGCTGGAGTGACATTGTTTTGTGCTTTGTTAGGAAAACAAGATTATTGTCATCTAGTCTAGGGAAGACTCTGGGCATTTTGGTTTTGGTGAATTTTTAAAGCAACCAGTGATGGATGATACTGCTCCTAATTATGGAATGTATAGAGGGAAAAGCTATGGACATGAAAACATGGTGAAGTCAGGAAGCTTAAAGCTTTTGCTTGGCTGAATTCACTCTAAATATTCATTAGTCAAGGGGAGGAGTCCAGCACATCCACATCTCTTCAGCTTTAGTGGGCGGTTCCCCAAGGCAGGGCACAGAATGAGGGACTGCTTAATCTCAGCTGGGTAACGCACAAACCACATAGCTACACTTTTTCAGGGACCATCTGAAGGCCAGTAAAAATGTATTTTATGAACAAGGATACCTATTATGGTTTGATCAGAAACACTGTGGCCATGCATAATGTGAGCTTGCGTAACGTGCAAGCTAGTAACTACTGTGAAAGGCAGAGTAAATTAATTTGGGATTAAAATAATGCTTGCACGGTTATTGAGTTTCCAACTGACTGCAAGTGCAGACATGAGTTGCAAAAGACAATAGGCCTGGTTCCTGTTACCCACGTTGCATGTATAACTGTTTCCATGCCACTGAGTCTGCTTCTATCATCCTTGAAACTTTGGTATCTCTTTGAAAAATAGCTCCCTTCAATCTTCAATTTTGACAAGTAAACAAAAATATAACACCTTAAATGAAGTTGTACTATGGTAACATTTTTCAGTTCAACTGAAATGTGATATAAAACCTTGTGGAGAGAAGCAGCTGCATCTCTGTAAAGAGCCATGAATAATGTATTTTTTGTTTTGCTTAAAGAAGCACCTTTGTCAGTTGTCACTGCATGTAAGGTAAGAAAACTTGTACTGACTCCAAGTACTGCTGTAGATCCTAGCTAGCCAGAAAGCCACGGAGCAGTAGTAATAGTCCAATAAATTGCAAGGACTTTAATGGTTCTCAAAGATAAAGCATGGTTAAGTGTAGAAGGTGCACATTCACACACCCTTCAAAGTCTGCATTTTCTTCTCACATATGTCTGCACTTTTTTCTGCTGGCGCAAGCTGAAAAATGTGATTTTGGTTTCACAACTGCAAATTGGACAGAGGAAAGCCAGAATTTTGGAACAGTTGTTGAAATGAAATGAGGTCTGAAAGCTTACGGATGGGGATTTTGCCTAAAAGAAGCAGCCAATCTTAAAAGAGGAATCCCACAGCCAAAGAAATGACATCAAGGCATCCACGGCAGGCCCTCCCCAGGTGGGTGGCTTCTTGCTTGGGCAGCGACTCAGGGGTTTCCCACGTGGTGGACAGCTGTACTCCAGGAGCACCTCTCCATGCTCCCTGCCTACGCAGCCTCATCACGGCGGGCCCTGGCCAGTGGCTCGGGCAGCTCGCGGGGCTGCGCAGCCCTCCCCAGGCACACTGCCTCCGCTGGCAGCTGCACGAGGGGAGAGACCCCTGTGACGGGGTGAGTGACCCAAGGACTCTTCAGGGGAGGACCAGCAATCGCAGAGATGACACATTAGGGGTCCTGGCATGAGTTTGGTTTGTTTTTGTTAGTAAAATGTCCGTCAGTACATATACTTGTCCCACTGCATTTAGCATGGGATGTTTGTGTACATACACACACACACACACACACACACGTGTGTATACATATTTGTATACTATATATACAAATATATGTATACATATATATACATATATACACACATATATGTATATATAATGGTAGCCATCTTTCAATGTGTATTTTTCATGCTTTTTTTACTCCCTTTTCTCACAGATTTTCAAACTTCCTGACGATAGGTGATTTGATGCTAATGTAAAAACATTGATGCAATTGCACCTGAATTAGACCTGCAGTCACAGTTGTACACCGGTTAACACTAATTTCTTCTTGTGAAATTAAAAGAATTAACACTGGTTAATTTCTTCTTGTGAAATTAAAATAATGAAATGTAATTTCTCCACTGGGTCTCTAGAAATACTTTTGCTTGGGTGCCTGTTGCTTGTCTCTGTCTGCAAACTTTTCAGTCATAACTATTTTAAGACAAAGTATCTGTTTCTAAGTAGTAGATGTTAGTCTGAAAATGCTTCAGGGTTAACCACCTTCTCCATCCTGATTTATGCTGGTATTCCCAGTCTTCTGAGTACCTTTTAAATTTCAAGCGGCAGATATTTAAATTGGCACATATCCTAACACTGACAAAACAAGAAAAGCTATATTCAAGTACACACAAGAATTTTTTAATAAGCTTTTCTATTAACAGCACCAGATGCACTAGAAGAAGGTTTAAAACATTAAGCATAAATAGTTGTGTAATATCTTGCTTTTTAGGAAAGTTGCTCTCCAAATTGAAGCAGTTTTCCGACTCAGATTTTTTACATTTTGTCAGCTATATTTGCATTTATTATTTTCCATACTGGAACTACTTTTTTTCCTAATCCTACTCTTCCTTGGCCTCGACAATATCTGAAGGCAGTGGGGTGCACGGGTTCATGCTTTCATCAGGTTTTGAATCCTAATTCAGGAAAACATCTATATGACACACTACCTTCAAACCCACTATACCTACACTTGTAAATTCCCAGGATTAAGCTTTTGGCACGTAGGTACATCTCATTCCTGTTCACTTTCTTAGGACAAGAGCATGTGCTCTTCTGCTTTTTTAAATCAGCAAGGTAGTTACACAGTCATGGTTGGCTGAAACCCATGTTTCTACCGGCCACCAGAGCTGCAGGTAGTTCAAAACACTACAAGTTTTGGTGAATTAGTTGTATATAATTTTCTTTTCTGCATATCTCAGCTTGGGTACCATAATATTAGCAAGATTTGCACTTCATTAGCACTACTAACTTGAAAAATTCACCTCCTGCTGTAGCCATTTCATTTTACACTCACAGGCTGCCTGCTAGTAATCAAGCTGTGACTTCAGTCATCCATTAGAGTATTGATTTATGTGTTCACATGACTCTCTTGTTATCTTGGTTTGATTTTGATCTGTTCCAAATGATTCCTGAGGCTATCGCAGCTACCAGCTGACCCAGGAACTGAGACGTGACTTTGTTCTGCTTTCTTGTCTCTCCTGCTGGCTCAGCTGGCTCAGACACAAAGGGACTGCAGAGAAGCCAGGCAGGACTGAAGCACATGGAATGGGCTTATTGTGTAAATATCTGAATAGGTACAATTGTGCAAGAATCATGAACATGTACAAATGCAAGAATCAAAGGAGAAAATCAAAACCGAAGGGATAAAATGAACAGGAAAGGGGCTAATTGTCTTTAAGGTCAGACACTGAGATGGAGCAGGTTCATACAGGTCTGAAAAGCAGGGGGTCAGTCTTGAACTGTAATTAGAAACCAGATGGAAACTAGTGTGAGGGTATTTGAAGATCATGGTGACACCATCCTGCTGCCTGAAGGGACAGAGTAATCTCTCTGCAGCATTGTGGATCCCCTGAATGTGTGTTAAAAGCTGTGATTAAGAGGTGGGGTGCAGCAATGAAGACCAGCTGCTTGGTGGCAATAATCTAGTACTGCAATAAGACAAAAAAGGGATGCAAAAAGACAGGGTAAATCTGGTTAAAAATGTTAGTAACTTCAGTGCAAGTTGTGGTCAGGGTCTCATGCCCTCCCCTTTTCCTTTCTTATTTACCTTAATGTATGTCAGAAATATGTAATGTGCTCTGAAAGTGGCTACTTCAAAACAGAAACTGTGTTTCCTTGTTCCATTTTTTATATTTTTAGTATTCCCTCAGATCTCTGTTTTCGCAGAGAGCTGCATTCCCGATCCATGCAGTATCCATAGGTATTGTTCACTTTGAAAGAATAGACAGACTCTATGCATTGATCAAGGAAATGAAATTCATGAGAGATCTAGATTTTTTTTAGGATCAAAACTAAAGCTGGGGAGCAGGCACTCCTTTCTGAAATGGTTTTACTCTTCTTTCTGTGCGTCTTGTTACAAGACCATGCCATGTTGTATTACCACCCAATTTTCAGAAAATTATTGTGGCCAGTGAATGTGTGAATTCCCTTTCTTGCTGTCCTTTATACCAGTTCTGGGACTGGTTTCATGTTGAAAAGGGAGAGAGGAAAAATTGGGGGAATGTAATTTAAAATATCTTCCCCATGAGATTTAATTAATCTTAAGTGTAAGCAAACTCTATGCCTTGTACAAGGTTTGTTTTTAAACATTTTAGCGGTTATTAACTAGATTTTATTAGATGATTGCTAATAATAGATTAGCATCAAGCAAAGTAAAAGTCCTATAGAAAGAGAGGGGGCATTGTTTTATCATCCACCTCTTCAGGTAAGCACCATGGCAGAACTCCTGGGAGGCACAGAAACTGGGAAGTTATCCCATCCAAAAACACGAGACCAAGGTACTGCCGGGACTTTCCTTTTCTTAAAAATTATTTTCCGAAATCCTGAACAATGTAGAGCAAAGCCCCAAACACATTGTTATTATCCTGAAATTTTGCAATGCTGTTCTTCCTCGTGTGACACGTTCAAGTCTTATTACTTCCCTGCTCAGTAAAAATGAGAATGTAAAAATGTAAGCACTCAGAAACCCCGAAGGATACAAATGTAATTTTTCTCCTAGCTTTCTAGATTGGAAGAACAATTTGCTTTTTGTTTATTATCCAGGAAATCATTTGCCTCCCCTTGGCATAATTTGTATTTGCAAATAAAGTCAGCTTTGTGTTCTCCCCCAGATTGCCAGTTACGTGAAACATAGTCACAAAAATAATTATTTTCAGATCTCTTTTTTATAATCTCAGCCTATGGCAAAGCTATTGTTTCTGAGGTAGGCAGAGATCCTGTCATGAGGCAGGGCACATCTCATGGGCTATTTCGTCAGGCCAGTCATGCTATTTCAGTATTACTATGGTAGGAAAGGAAGCATCATCACTGATCTGCAAAGAGTAGAGAGCACACTGAGTATCCACTGAGTCTGAAGCAATTTGTTTCTGCACAGAAGAGAAAGGAATCTGCTTTTTAAGGTGATGACCCATCGCCTGGAGACAGTGAGAAGTTTTTTTAGTGCTTTGAAGTGTAGTGTGCAAATCCCCATTATCTAAAACTGTTTTTATCATGGATAATTTCCTCATTAATGAACTGAGGGAGGCTGAATGTATGTATTATTCTTATGAATTGTAAGTCTAGGACGTTAACTGTGTGAACCCTGCATTTTTAACCATACCAAGCACAGAGGCAGGTTCCCTGAGGCTGTGCAATCTGCGTTTCTCTTGGGAGTTTTCATGTTTTGACCTGCACTGTGCCATGTGTGTTGCACCTCCCCATCCTCATCAGGGTCTGTTGGCTGTTGCACAAAGCTGAAATGTAAATCTGCATTTATAGCACCTGACTTAGCAAAATTATTCGTATTTCCAAGAGAATTGAGGATTGCTTCTCTTCTGGTACCTGATAGGGTGGAAGGAAGAAGTAGTGGTTTCTGATGGTCCCCCAGCCTGTGCACTCTTGAAGGCTGAGCCAGGCCATAGTTAAGCTCTGATTAATTCATTACTATGGCATTACAGTGACCTCTACGTCAAGTAAACAGGATTTTAATATAAACTTCATAAGTGTGGAAAGGAAAGCAGTTAACTGATATGCTAGGAGTCACTGAGGGACTTAATCTTGCACCCAGAAAATCCAGTAAGTGGGGCTTTTGTTCACGTCAGTGTTACAAGATGAGGTATGCAGCAGCGAAGAGGAGACATCTGGAGCACTTGTTTCCTTGCTCTGTGCTAAGGTCTCAGATGAGTCCAGCCTCTCTGGAATCTTGCAGAGTGGTCATCATCTGGGGAAATGGACATTAAGTATAGTATTTCTCAAAGTCATGCAGGAGGAAACAGATGCCACTTAGAAGTATGAGAACAATCCTTCATATGATTAATATGAGCTTCCTTAATATGATTAATAAGCCTCACATCTTCACTTCGCATTTTTGTTTTTAAGTTCTGAATAATTTACAGTCTACTGCTTTTAATAGCATAGCAAACCTCTGTTGATTTTGGCTTTGTTCTTATTCCACATTTACCTTTCTCTTATATACTACCTCTAAGGAAAAAGATGGAAGTTTCATCCTGACACTTCCTCTAAAATTGATGTCAGCTTTTGATATCTTTTTAGATTTTTTTAAAAGAAAATTTGGCGTGTAACCCAAACATTGTTCATCAACATGCAAGGATAACTGAAAAAAGTGCTAAAAAAAAAAAAGAGGCAGTGCAGGGGAGGAATCCACCAATATGACATTAGAATCATAGAATAGTTTGGGTTGGAAGGGACCTCTACAGGTTGTCTGGTCCGACCCCCTGCCATGGGCAGGGACATCTTCAACTAGATCAGGTTGCTCAGAGCCCCGTCCAACCTGACCTGGAATGTTTCCAGGGATGGGGCATCCACCACCTCTCTGGGAAACCTGTGCCAGTGTTTCACCACCCTCAGTGTAAAAAATTTCTTCCTTATATCTAGTCTAAATCTCCCCCCCTTTAGTTTAAAGCCATCCCCCCCTTGTCCTGTTGCAACAGGCCCTGCTAAAAAGTTTGCTGCCAATCAATCTAGGTTGAAAGGAATTCCTGGAGGTCATCCGGGTCTGCTTCCTGCTCTGAGCAGGGGTAACTTTAACAGTCAGGTTGCTCAATGCTTTGTCTATTCAGATGGTTAAAATCCCTGAGGAATCCCTTCCCACCTTAGGAGTCATCATGTTTTGTGTGAAGTTTTCCCATTATTTAAATTATCTCAAACTCCTTTTTCTTTTTTTTAATTGAATCAACCCTTTTGAAAGACAGACAGATGCTTGATATTATTCTGTCTTTACTGTCATCTTCTCACAGTATGAGAATAGCAGTGAATAGCAGCTGAACACCCCAGCCTGGCAAAGGACTTCTGTCACATATAGTTTTGAACAAGAACTTTCACATTCACTCAGAACACTGATGGACAAACTACTGCAGAGGTCCATTGTTTCTGTATCTACCTGTACATAACCATATTGAAAAAGCAGGTTTGATTGCTCTAACCATAAGCACTTCAGGTATAGTTCAGAAGGCTTTCCAGATTGTCTGATTTAAAACAAGTTTAAGATTAAATTTCACCACTTGTTTTTTCATTTTGTTCCGAAACAACCTTTCCCAGAAAAACCTTAAAGTTTGTGCGGTGTTAGAACTGTGTATATTCCAGAGTGGGATATTGAGTTCTGGAAAGATACCGCATCCTTTATTTCTTTCAACAAACTGTATTACTCCAGTCAAATGCTTGAGTCCACGGTACTTTGTAAGAGTATTTGGATCTCCAGACTAATTCTCGCAGTGGTAGAACTGAGCTACCAGGTGAAGGTCATTGCTGATAGGTGAAAGACACAGTTTTATCTAACATTTAAGGTTGCAACACAAATAAAGAAGACACATATGCAGGCTGATG
Source organism: Pygoscelis adeliae (assembly GCF_000699105.1). Classification (NCBI taxonomy): domain Eukaryota; kingdom Metazoa; phylum Chordata; class Aves; order Sphenisciformes; family Spheniscidae; genus Pygoscelis; species Pygoscelis adeliae. Next base: position 139,532 of record NW_008824349.1, read on the forward strand.
CTTTTTCTGATTCCATTGTAAAAAACATGTACCACTGCAACATCCAACAGCTACATGTCCTGCATATATATTCTTTCTATTATTTTTGAAATTTTAAGGTAAAAGTTGTCTATATTTTCACTTTAAAAAATATGAATGCAATTTGTATTTAATGAAGCCAGTGAGGATGATAAAAGGAATAGACAGTAAGAATAAGCTAGTATTTAAAATGAAAGAGTTATCCCTGTGGGTTAGGAGGAATAAAAATAAGAAATGAAAATGGAAAGGTCCAAGCCCTCAGTTGGTGTAAATTGGCACTGATACCAGGAGAGGCTGTGCCTCTTGACACCACCTGAGGTCCAGTGTTACAGAAAAGATGAGTGTGAAATAAGAGGCATAGGCAATTACTTTTGAAAAAGTCATTTGTAACCTAAAATCATTGAGATAGGCAAAGCAAAGCTCTATGGCTTAAGAAGGTAACTGAAGATATTCATATTTTCAGTAATGTTTCTTCTTTGTGGGGGATTTACAGAGAGGATACAGAAAACTAAATGTAACCCTTAAGAAAAGAGCTACAAGAAAGCTGAAAATTTTAAAATAGCAAGTCTGACCTCAGCTTCCAGGGATTTTAATAAAAGATTATGTAAACTTTTTAGTCTTTGCTAATTATCCCTGACAGATCTGCTGGATTGTGTTGGATTATGACTCAGAAAACACAAAAGAATAGAAGGGGAAATCATGGTGAGAGATACCAAGTTTCCAGAAGATTGGAGAGCCTATTTTGGAGAAAAACTCTGTTATGATGCTGATCCCAGCTAACAAGCATTCTCCTTTGTTACATCCCCCATCCTCTTTCTGTCTCTCATCTCTCTCCTTTCTCCATCTGTGCTGGAAATTGGTGCTTCCCAAATTACAGTCTTCCCATTTATTGATAGAATTTTCTTAAGATAAATTTTAGAATGTTCTTAAATAAGAGTTATACCATGACTTACTGGACCCATCTGCCTGCTCTTTTTTTTTTCTTTCTTCTGAAATGTTCTTCTTGTAGCTTAATATTAAGAAGGGGAAATCCCTTTGCATCAACAATACAATGTGAATCTAACCTTAAAAATATGCCTTTACATCATCAGATAAACTACTAAGTGAACATGCCTGTTGTCAGAAGTAATATACATTTTTCATGGCAATAATAAGAAGGAATGACATATGTTATTTCTTTAATGATTCATATATCATATTTGCTATCTATTTTATCAACATTAACAATGACATTAATTTTTCACATTTTTAAAAAGGTCAAGATTCAATTTACAGAAATGACATCCCTGGAAACACTCAAGGTCAGGTTGGACGGGGCTCTGAACAACCTGATCTAGTTGAAGGTGTCCCTGCCCACGGCAGGGAGGTTGGACTAGATGACCTGTAAAGGTCCGTTCCAACCCAAACTATTCTAGGATTCTATGATTCTATGATAATGACACCATGTAGTATCATTAGATCTTTTTCATTAAAGGCTGAGATCTTAGATAATTAACAGAAAACTAACACCAGGATTACATTAATTATGTATTCAGGAAAATTTAGTCTGGATGAACAGTTTAGACAGCTTTTTATCTAATGATCACACTCAGACGATAAGTACTGAATATGTAGAGCATTAAGCGGACCAACCAGATCTGTGTGTTTCAGCAAACTCTTCTGCTTGTGAGAGTCAAGTAAGTTCTAGCGTTTGTATCAGAAGAAGACATACTAGAACTGGCTCTGTTTAAAGAGCCCCAAAACTGTTAAGCTCAGGTGAAAAGGAGGGTGGGTGGGGTGCTGAATTTTTTCCTGCCTGGAAATCAACCAACAAGATCACTTTAAAAGGCTTGAAGAAAAAAGAAGGAAAGAGGAAGGTATCTAAAATGAAAGAAGACAAGTTTCAAGAAGTTTAGAAAGCCTATTTTGGAGAAAAACTCTGTCTTCATGCTAATCCTAGCTAAAAAGCATTATCCTTTTTCAAATCCGCCATCCTTTTCCTTTTCCATCAGTGTTAAAGACTGCTGGTGCCTAGAACTCTGAGTTGGCATGTAGGTATGAAAGTAAAAGATTATAATCTAGAAAATCTTTATTTGGTAGTCAGTGGCCCAGGGTGCCACTGTACGTCTGGGATTTGACCAGGAGGTCCTGAGAGCACCTGTAATTCTGCTTCTGCCTCTCTGAGCACTGAACTTGCTGCACAAGACCTGAGGCTTTCCAGGGTGCTGAAATCAGAATTGTGAAAAGGCCTTTGGTGTGTTTTAGTGTGATGCAAAACATTAAGGTAGTGATGTTTCCCTTTTAAATTATAAGGAGTTCCTAACAGCACTGTTTGTCTCAGCTCTGGGAGAAGAAAAGGAGGATGGTGGGCTTGGAAAAGATTGACTGCATAAAATACCA
>NW_008824349.1:141972-148988 GCF_000699105.1 Pygoscelis adeliae
AGTGTGATCTGCTGTTTAAATTACTGCAGGTTCCCACTCCTGGGCAGTGGCTGCTGGTGTCAATCACTGCAGTGCGTTCTTCCTAAGGCCAAAATTTCAAAATTGGCACAACTATGCCAATTTGCAGTAGATGATAATCTATCCTGGTGTTTGTAATGGCTTAAACTGCTTCTGTCATTTGCTTTGGTGGCTCGTGGTTAACCAGAAAGGAAGAGTAATGTGAAAGCTAATTCCACATGCTTTGTTCCTCAGCCATCTGTCCTGTAACAGTTTGATGAAACTTGCTCCAGTCCAAGGTGCAGACTGGAGAGACAAGTGTCACGTCCTCCCCATGAAGAAGCGGGGTCTGGTACTGCAGTAGGCCATGAAAAGTAAACAGTGCAAGAAAAGCTCTTACATAAATTTGTTGAGTGTCTCTGATGAATTGTAAGTACAAGTCAAATGTTTAAAAACTTCAGAGGTGCTGATTTTTGTTTAAAGCTCCACAGCTCAGCGTGTGTTATTGTTTTCATACTTTTCTGTACAGTTACAGTAGTAACTCCTGACTCAACTACTAATGCTGCACAGGTAAAAAAAATTGGAGTTGCAATGATTGGTTTTGGATAATTGAGAGATCTTTGCTGAGCTGGCCCTATTGTTTGAAAAACTATTCCCCAGATCTGACACTCACATGCAGGGAGATTTTATCAGTACTTCACAAGTCAGGTTCATCCTGGCATCTGGTGCTTGAGCCTTGAACTTGGTCCTCTGCTTAGCTCACTGTGTGAAATTGTCCAAATTCCTCATGCAGCGTATGCCCAGTCCCCAGGGTATATCCCCAGGGTACATATACTGCTGGGACTCCTCAGCAGTAGAAATACACAAAATCAGGAGTATGTTACAGGGAGCAGCTCTCCACCGCCCAGTCACCCAGGCCTGTTAGCCCTACCTCCGCACCAGCCCCAAGCTGGTTCACGTATGGGTCCCCTTCACGCCAGGACCGTGCTCCCAAGCACTGGGACATGGGATCACATCAGCTCTGCTGGAGAAATCATTTGCTTTAACCTACTTGTGCAGCTCTGTGCTTCCAGCTAATGGTCTGGAGCCTGAAAGTTGCAGCACCAAAGTGGAGCTTCAAATCCTGCCAGAGCCGGGCTGCTTTTGTGTGCACCCTTGCAGGTGTCTGAGCACTGCGGTCCCAATAGAGATGACCCTTCAGGATACACATGGGAGTTGTGTGGCCCCTGAACCTCACTGAATGCCATCGGCCAGGTCTGGCATCTCCTTGCTGGCACTGCAATCGACCTGTCAGCAGGGCATGGAGGGTGAATGTTTACATTGACTCATATTATGCAAACAATGCTGGGTAACCGTGCTCAGAAATAACTATCTCTCTGCATTTGCAACTTGAATGTTGTAAAAGGGATTTTATTCAAACTCCTTTGTCTGAAATTGCTTCCATTCATATGGTGAGAAATACCTACAAAGATTGGGTTTTTTTAAATGTGGCTAGGAGGAACTAGAATTAAGGATTATGCTGATGATTAAATTTGATCTAAAATACATTTATAGTAAAGTACAGGAAAGTGTCAGTGTAGAGTATTTTACTGGTATTACGTATGTGATGTTATCTTTTAATATCCTCTGGTGTATGGTAATAAAATTTCATAAGTTAAGAGTTATGATTATGCATAAGATAGTTTTAAAGGCCAGTTGGTAACTTTTAAATTAATGTTAACTTCTAAACTAACTTTTATTCAAATTATCTGGCTGCTGCTCTTTTTCCTGCAGATCTATCCTCTCCTTATAAAGCTTGGTATAGAAAATATTTGTGATAAAATCTTAATGTCCACAATCATTTGAAAAAATGTTACAAACTGGAGTTTGGGTAGTTGTCATTCCAGATTTTTCATTTTAAAAAAACCTATTGCACATGCATTTTTTTTTCTTTCTCGATCATACTTTAAGCACATAGACAGATTAACACTTTGAACAAACGAACAAAGTACTACAAGCATTGGAGGTCTTCCTTGTTTCACTGAGGTGGTGTTTAGAAAACAATAGGTGGAATATTAATAGGGCTATGTCTATGCTGCGCCTCTGCACATGTGAAGATACAGAAGAACTTAGAAAAATCTGTACTTAATAAAATATTAATTTAATTAAAAAATTCCCATGACAAAATAGGTCATTCTTACTAATGCTGCAGCAACAACAGTTTTCTGGAGGTCAGATGAGTTCAATTAGCTTTTCTAATTATGTATGTCAAGCTTGGTACAGAAAGAATAAAAGCTGTTTGTTAAAGTTGTTAGACATCCACCCTTAGACTGCAGCCTCGTATTGATTGCCTGCAGCTCAGAAATGTCCCAGAAATCTGCTTTGAAATGGAGTCCAGATGCCTCCCATTAGATCTTACAAAAATGCACGTGTTTACAGGATTTTGGAAATGTCTGCTTATTGGTAGCTTAGAAGCAATTTCAGAGAGAGTCAGTATTCTCACTTCAAGTCAAACAGGAAATAAAAAAGAAAAGGACAAAGCCGAGGATTATCCCTGGAAGTGCCCTGTGCGAGATGCTCCTGCTGGGGCCTATAGGAAGTCCAGAGGCAGCCCCACCTGGCCTCACCGGAGAGCATGGTTGGGTTTTGGTTGGTGAAAGGAGCATATGGCAGTGACACGACCGTGTGTGCGTTCCTCCGGTAAGACTGCTTTTTCCTCATGTTTCATCTCGAGCTTCCCTTGACTGTTAGTATGACCCACATCAGCATTTGAATTTCTGAACTCTCTTCCTCTACTTTCTGTCTGGAAAGTTGGACTTCTGTCTCTTCACGCCAATGTCTTGTGTGACAGCACAAAGCTGGTGTAGGTGTTGGGTGTGGCAGGAGAAAGGAGAGCGCAGCTTTAGGGGAAGTGGGGTGAGGCCAGACTCCTGCCATAGGTGCCTTTTGACGAGGACTGACAGAGACAGTTTTGGTGTAATTTGTCCTTACTTTATTGAAGCATACTGGCTGGCCAGACTAAATAGTTCTGTGCTTTACTGATTGTAAATGGAATGTGCTCCGTGTCTCTGAAGCAATAACTCAATCATCAGGTCATCCAAAGATCGTTGCACCGCAGACCAGCTAACACTGTGTTTATTGCCCCTTGCTTAACCTCGAGCATACAAATTCTTTCACTAATGTGACTGCACTTCTTAAAAGGCATATTTTAAAGCATCTTAATAACTATTTGTGACTCCAGGTATTTAAGATTTTCATTTTCTTTGGCAAGGATAACAATTTTTCTTGACGTGTGTTGGCACCTTTTTGCTGACACTTCAAAATACAAGAGTTTTTTGTTTGTTTTGACAAGAATTCAATAGATAGTTCATGTTAGGTACACGCTAATCCTTTTCTGAGCACTGACCTGACACATCCTTTCCCGATTTACTAAGTGTTGCAATACCGCTGTTGACAAACAGTGAAGCATGGCATTTATGAACATCTTGAGCAAAGTATTTAATAGAGCTTCTGTGTCTGGATCCTGAGAGATAGCGAACCTATCACCACAGTAATAATTAAGCAGACAAAGTACTAACACTGTTGCTCGTGGATCTCCAGAGCAATTGATCAGGAATTGCTAGGGAACGTAGAACTTCCAGTTCTTAAAATATTAATTTGTGCTGTAGTTAGCAAGGCTTTTTATGTTAAAACTGGAATTTATAAAAAAAGGGTATTTATTGGACTCAAATTTAATTTTCTAGTAATCCTATTTTTTTATGTCATTTTAATGTACATTGAAGGTTCTTACTGGTGAATCTAATCTTACTGCACACATTAACTATATGAGCTATTTGATGGTGAAAATGGCAGGAAAATTTTGCTTTGATATAGACCACAGAATAGAAAAGCTGCTTATATCTCTTTGAAAGCCCAGTGGCTGTGTATTTTTCAGGCTTATAAATTGCCTTTGCTTGATGATGTGATTTGTAAATATTGTTCTTTTGAGCATGGTTTGTGAATTTGCTGTGTTGCAACAGCATTATTAGTAAAGTATATTTGTAATATTTAGTACATTCCAAAATTTAAAGTCAGATTCACCTATTGAATTTCAAGTAAGAGCTGTTTGATGATGTGTCAGCAAATTCAGTCTTTTTTAAGGAAGTCTTGATTTTGAACCACTTTGAACCGAAATCACATATTTTAGGCTAACTTTCTTCTGTCATGTTTTGTACCTTTATAATTTTATGTTATTTTAATCTTATCTTTTATAACAGCATCTAGTTAATATTTTACAACAGGCACAACATTATTAGCATGAAACATTTCTGTAAGTCCATTTCTATGTTTCCAGTAAGGCATGTTTCAGAATTGCTTGTAGTAACATTATTAGGAATTTTGCCTCATCCTACCAATTAGTGTTTCCTGCAGGAGGGAAATTCCCTTTAATCTTTTCTTGACTATAGTGCTGCAAAGGAACATACCAGGGAGATGAAAATACCCCTTTTAAGGGGAAGAAGCACAATGTAACTGAGTTGACCAAGGAAATCTCCTGCTGATTTAAATTTGTCTAAAATCCCAATGGCGTGAAGGTGACCTCCTGAGATTACATATGCCGATATTTTTCCTTTCCTGCTTTTCCATGTTTCTGATAGCCCTTGGGCATCCCCCTCCCACCTCGTGGTGCTCCCTACTGTCTCCTGGATCTGTCGCTGCCTCTGCTGCCAAGGTGGCATCAAGACCAATGCTGCTAGTGGCCATGGGGACAAGTGTTCAGGCCTTGTTTACATAGTGCTTCTGGCAGATGTACAATAGATTAGCTGTCACCAAATTTAGTCAGCAGCAGAAGCACTTTCCAACGGCAGCTTTAAGTAGCATTGCAGGGAGGGTCAGGCCTCTGAAGCCAGGAAAGTCTTTTTGTAGAAGTTTTTTCTGATGGATTTGGTGAGTTTTTTTCAAAATATTTCAACAATCTCTGGCAAAATGATATGCATGTCAGAAACACTAAGTTTAATTCCAGGTCAAAATAAGCTGTGCCTATATTTCACCATCAGTGGATCAGCTTCTCAGTGTTTGGAGAGCTCAACCTGAAATACTTGGGTATCTTTAAAATTGGAAGCATATGTAATCATTAAATGCTTTTGCAAATGTAATAATGGAGACTCTTAAGTCCTAACAATAAAGACAAATTTCCTGAATAGTCTTACTTTTAATCATTATGCTCAAAAATTCCATAGTTTCTTTTTCATTCTTGCTTTTTAAATGTGCACTCTTAGCAAGACTGCTCCCTCAAGTGATTTGCAGTACTTGGTGTCAAGATACATTAACAGAGCAGTTCAATTTGCAGAATAGCTAATTATTGCCATACCTATTTTCCCCCTTAGGTAAGAGATAATCTCTCCTGTAAAGAAAGAAAAAGGCAAATTTGCATACAAAACTATTAAAAGCTACTGTTTCCTGAAGAAGTCTGGTAAGTGTTTTCTATTGCAAAGACTGAACTAGCTAATAAATTGACTATTGAGTCAAACTGAGTATTTGCTACAAGCTGGGGAATACAATTGAGCATTTATGTTGTGATGAAATTTAGTTTCATTTTAATAGGTAGTTAATCAGTTTTGCTCTCAGGTATAATGAAAGAGAGCATTCTTTGATCTATTAAAGTGGCTTTTCAGTATGCTATAGTTCATACTCCTCAGTGTGTTTGCAAATACTTTTGCCCACGCTTTTATGCATACTGTTCAAAAACACAGAAGAAAAATCTGACTATTACATTTTAATTAATGGGTAGAAAAAGATGGAAAGATGTTTCCACTGAAAAGAAAGCTCGAATAAAACTCAAGAAAACCCCATTTTGCCTGTACTGCTGTTTAAGTGCATAAAGCAAAGTATACAATGCATATTGAGAGAATGGTCTTTTTTTTAAAAGGAAAATAATGGTCTTTTTTTAAAAAGGAAAATAATATATAGCCTTGAGAAATACGTGGTGTGAAACAGCAATAGCTGCCTGACAGAAAGTCTATCTGATGTCAGAGGAATAGGGTATTTGCCAGCTAAAAGACTTGCAGGTCTTTTGTCAGGGGTTAGATAGTTGGGCCATTTGGCTATGGTGCAGTCCTCTTATAGCACACACAGCTCCATAATAAAATGGGGACTCTACAAAAGTTGGACTAGATTGACCAGCTGGCTGGGACAGTTGTGGAATATTCTTCATTGGAGGTCTTTTTAAAAAGTTTAGAAAAGCATTTGTTAGAAATGAGATAAATGACTTCCTGAAGATCCTTGAGCTCTTTACCTATGATTAAGTACTCAGACATATTACCAAATCAAATTCATTTTTATTACTGACTGCTTGCAAATAATGATGTGTCATACTTTCTTGGGGCGGGGCGGGAGGGGGGCTTAGCAATAGTTTTGATAATGAATGAGGTCATCCTTAGCTGGGTTTGTGAACATGGGCTTCAATGTCTAAATTTAGGCATTTACAAATGAGTTGTAGCTTTAAGCTCTTGACCATTTTTATTGACTTGAGTTTTCCTGTTGACCCTGTCAGTTCTGTAACAGAGCTGTGGCTTAAATATTTTCTGAGAAAAAGTATTTTAAAAAGGACTTAGATTCTAATTTTTTACATTCCCTACAGCAAATGAATGTACTTATTTATCCTGTCATAACTTTCAGATGTATTTATAGCAGCAGCTTTGCACTGCTCTGTTTTCCTTACATGAGTTAAGAAGGCTAAGCAAAATAATAATATTTTCCTGGGCTGGCTGAACTCAAGACTGTAAGTTTGCTAACAGCAGCACAAGGGAGGCAGGGAATGTGGGGCAAGTCTTCCCACTTTCGGCAGCAAAGCCCTCGTAGTCCAACCTGTACAGCTGACTATAAGCTGCCAGCTTTAGAGCCAATGCCCATGCCCTAGCAAAACATGTTTGGGGCCAGTGACTGTCTCTTCGTGGTTATCAGTTTTCTGTTGTATCTTGGGGTTGCACAATGAACTTACAGCGCACTTGCATTGCTCCCCTGCACAATGCTCAGTGCAGTGGTTCCCAGCTGAGGGGCAGGAA
>NW_008824349.1:149028-152277 GCF_000699105.1 Pygoscelis adeliae
TGCGGCACCACTACTGCCAGCATGTGGGGAGGATGGAAAGAGGCACTGCTAGGGCCAAGCTCCCCTCCCTCACCACAAAGCCACAAAGTGTTTTATAGCTTCTTAGTGAAGAGCTCAGAAAGTTTATCATGTGCAAACCTCAACTATGAAACTACACAAGCCACACAGTTCAGATTTGATTTTTCAGTGACTGAAGTTTCTACATCTGGTCTGGTGTACACAGAAAATTCGGAACCTGTTGCAAAATTCATGTGTGGGCCCCCAGCAGGTGAGGGGAGGGAGGGAGGAAGACCTAAGGTTGTTCCATCTGATTTCCATCCCAGCCTTGGAGGCTAAGTTTGTGGGACTATGCCACTGATAATTGATATGCAGTACTTCCAGAAGAAAAATGAAATGCTTTCAGATCTCAATAAAGCAAGCTTTCAGCTTGCTTCAGTTAGGCTGCATCCAAATATGCAGGCAGACCCATGGCAAATTATTCCCACACATGCTTTTTGTTTCTTCATGGGATAATTCATTAGACTAACAGAAAAGAGATTTTCAGCCTTATATAAATATGTTATGAGAACACTGAAACCTCTTCAGTTGAGTTTTGCAGGGTAAATATCAATTAGTGTGAGCAGAATATTTAGATTTCTCTCACTTCAGTGATGAATGGTTCTTGTAGAAACCAAGGTTTCACTAACATGCTTAAGTTCAAACCATGACCTACAAATGCTTGCAGAAGTGAAATACACAGTAAAACTCATTTTGTAGTATAGAACTACATGTTTCCTCTAAGAGATATTAGCACTAGAGAAGACTGTATAGTTACTCACTAGGTGGGAAATGAAATCCATGGGACCTGACGAGATGCGTCCATGGGTCCTGAGGGAACTGGTGGATGAAGTTGCTAAACCACTATCCATCATATTTGAAAAGTCGTGGCAGTTCAGTGAAGTTCAGGCCTAAATGATGCTACTCCTTCAGAAGCAGAAGAATGCCTGAATACCATTATGCAGACTACAAGAATATACAATATCCTTACTTAATTAGAATAGATGTAGTGCAGGCATCTCCATTTCAGGAGACTATCTTGACCTTTTTCCACCTGCAAGGATCCCTCAGGGCTACTGGCTGTGGATGCTCAAGTATGCAGCTTTCTCCAGCTGTTTTATGCACTGTACCTTCAACACTCACTTTAGTCCTACTGACTATTGTCCTGCACTGGCACAATTTCCAGGGCAGATGGAGGCAGCTGAAGGACAAGAAAAGAAAATGCCTCTTTCTGTACAGTAAAACATAAAGATCGTGTGCAATAAAAAAAATTAATATATGCTAAACAATCTTGGTAAGTTTCCAGAGCAGAAAGGCTGTCTCCCTAGGTGGGAATGTAGCCAGCCACAGATGACTGGCATCTGTGTCTTCTTCTGCTTCAGGCACTGAGGTATGTATGCTAGCAATCCAAATTTATCTCCATAAAGACTTAAATGAACTGAAGAAGACACGTTATCTATCCCTGTCACTGAATGTCACTGTAGCCCCACTTTAAAAAAAGAAAAAATAAAAGGAGTATGGTGGAAAACAGGGAATGCCTTGCTTTATCAGGAGAGAGGGCTGCACTCCCATGGAGATCATGTGACCAGGGCTGTGGTAGGATTTGCTTTAGCTTTGGCCTCTCCATCAAAGAAATTCAACAAAATCTGAACATTTAGCATGAGGTAAAGCATGAAGAAACTGAGAAATTTGAGAGAAGCAATAGGAATACCCACCAGTGAGGTCAGTGGAGATCTGCTGAACTGAGGAGAAATCATTAGAAGTGCTGGAAGAGTCTAATGAACAGGGCTGGTATTTTCAGTCTTGCAAACTGCTGCCTTGGGAAAGTGAGAGCTGGTTCATACAAACGCAGGACAGGAGAAAGAATTCAACCTAGTTTCTTTGCCTTTTAAAAATTTGTGTATGTTTTACTCCTAGAAGCACAGGAACAAGTTATCATCAGGCTTATTTTCTTCCCTTTAGTTCATGACAGAGAGATGACAGCTGGCAACCTGACCAGAGCCAGCTCCCACTACAAGCTGTGTTGGGGCTGGAGCTGAAGCAGAACATGCTTCTGTTCTCCGACCTTAATGATACCTATCTGGATACAGCCAAGTGTCAATGACATGTACAGATTATGGCCATTTAGTTACACAGCTGAGCTTTTAAAGAACTCTGTTATAAATGTGTAAAAATGTATAGACCAGATCCTGGGCTTGCCAAAGTTGAAAACTCATGTTGGTTTTGACAGAACTGTTTTCTAAACTTTAAAAACACAATTAAAAAATCATTTGGGAGGAACTGAAATGTGACGATAATTAAAATTAAAATTAAATCTTTTTGAGGAAGAAAGGAAAGAACCATTTTGTCAAATAGAATTTTCATGAGACCACATTTTATGGTAGTAACTTTATCCCTGCTCCCAGATATCAGCTGAGAAGTCAGCTGACATAAAGCTTAAAGTACATTTAAGTCCTCAAATGTCTCAGGCAAATAAAAGAAGAATAAACATGATGTTTTAAAAACACATATGCATTCCTTTTTCATTACACTAATATATTGCTTCGTGAGTGGAGTTCTACACCTAATTTGTCAAAATGGAAAAAAATTACAAACTTTTGGCTTTATTAGACTTTTCAAATGATGTTACAGAATCTTTTGTGTTCCTTATGAAGTCATGCTCTTCCCATGCTATTTATGCAGAGAACAACCTTCACAGGTGTCTGAGAAATAGAGAGATATTGCATGTGTCTCTACTGATAATTAAAGCAGATCATAGAATCATAGACTCATAAAATCAGAATAGTTTGGGTTGGAAGGGACCTTTAAAGGTCATCTAGTCCAACCCCCCCTGCAATGAGCAGGGACATCTTCAACTAGATCAGGCTGCTCAGAGCTGTGTCCAACCTGACCTGGAATGTTTCCAGGGATGGGGCATCCACCACCTCTCTGGGCAACCTGTGCCAGTGTTTCACCACCCCCATCATAAAAAATTTCTTCCTTCTATCTGGTCTAAATCTACCCTACTGCTGGACACAGTACTCCAGGTGGGGTCTCACCAGAGCAGAGTAGAGGGGCAGAATCACCTCCCTCCACCTGCTGGCCACGCTTCTTTGGATGCAGCCCAGGGTACGATTGGCCTTCTGGGCTACGAGCACTCATTGCTGGCTCATGTCCAGCTTTTCCTCCACCAGTACCCCCAAGTGCTTCTCGGCAGGGCTGTTCTCAATCCCT
>NW_008824349.1:154597-155353 GCF_000699105.1 Pygoscelis adeliae
CCAGTTTAAAGCCCTCTTCACCAGCTTGGCAAGCCTATGACCAAAGATGCACTTCCCCTTCTCTGACAGATGGATCCCGTCAGCCCCCAGTAGACCAGGTTTCTCAAAGCGAGTCCCATGGTCTAAGTAGCCGAACCCCTGGCTGTGGCACCAGTCCCATAACCATTTGTTGACTCACCAGATTTGACTGGCCCTTTCAAACTCCTTCCCTTTGACCGGCAGGATTAATGAAAAATCTACCTGCGCTCCAGAGTCCCTTACCGCCGCTCCCAGGGCTCTGTAGTCCTTCTTGATAGTCCTCAGACTGCTCCTGGCTGTCAGCAGCAGATAATGGTGGACTGTATGAGGCTTGGTAGCCTCTCGGTGACATCCCTGGTACAAGCCCTTGGTAAGCAGCACACATTGGCAAATGGCTGCCTCTGCACCTCAGAAGACAGTCGCCTACTACTACCACCTGGCCCCTTTTCTTAGTAGCGCTGGTTGTTATACGGGGGGCAGATCAAACTGCCTTACTCAGCTCCAGTGTATCCTCTGGTGTGACAGGACTTTCCTCTTCAGCCTGCAGAGCGCTGAAGCGGTTCTGCAAGGGCACCTCAGGGTTTGAGGGAAGTCTCTTCCTCCTGATCGCCCTTGCCTTTGCAACCATCCATTCTTCTGCACTATAGGCCCCGCCGCTCCCTTCTGTGTGTACCAGTGGGGGAGTTTTTGGCTGTTTGGCCATGGGCTGCGGGGCCGCCGCAGACTGGGCTTGGAACC
>NW_008824349.1:156009-163345 GCF_000699105.1 Pygoscelis adeliae
GGGAGAGCTGCCGGCTCCCGGCGGGTCTCTGCGCTCCCCCGTGGGTTCCCCGGCTCAGGAAACCCCCTGCAGGCCGCCATCCGCCGCTCCGCTGCGGCACGTGCCTGCACCAGAGCTGATCACCTCTGTGAGATCATTTAAATCTACTGAGTTACGCTTATTTAGGACAACAGCAAGGCCAAGATACAATGATCAAGGCTTTGCTTTAAAATTGCGAAGCTGCTTGGAAAAGTAAAGATGGCAAACACTGTTGCACATAATGATATCTGACCCAAGCTGTCATACAGACCACTTTGAAATCTGAAAAAGGCTGGTTGCTTTTGTTACTGTTTGTAACCATTCACACCTAGACTTGCTGTCTCTGGCTGGCACTGACTGCCGAAATGCTGAAGTGTCACAAGTGAGTTCCTGCTGGTGCTTTCAACGAGACTGTAAAAAAAAAAAAAAAAAAAAGTTTCGGTGTTTTTTATTTTTTGTTTAAAAAAATTCATGATATATGATACCATTTTCATGATATTTCAAACCCAGTTCTGTGGACTCTTGAGTCTCAACAATCACCCAATCTTCTGGGTACTCATTAAAAAAAATGAAGATTTTAATCATTTAAGGTTCATTTGTAACTTCCACACAAAAACCATCGGCACAAATGGCACTAACCAGCGTTGCTGCTGACAGACCCTCCAGAGGCAAATGATTTAATAGGCTTTGACCCTCAGCTGCATTTCTCTCAGAAGTGGCAGACAATCCCAGGCAGGTTGAAGGACTTACTTGCTTAGGCTTCCCTTTCCTAGGCTTTGTAGGCTGATACATTTACTACCAACAAAATGGCTGCAATGGTTAAGACAGTCTTATTCTGACTTAGGTCTCCAGGCTGCTGATCCCTTGGTTATCTTTGAATTATAACTGTTGTTGCAGAAATGTGTTCTTTGCCTTACTGTTTGGTGGTTGTGACCTCCAGGGTGAGACTGAATCTGTTCTGCCTGAACTGGGATGTGGATCTGAACCTGATTTTTTTACCTCCCAGCTGGACAGGAGGTAGATGACTACAGTGACTACAGGAGGTGCTGATCTAAGCAAGAAGGCAGCATTATGGACCAGAGTAAAACGAAAAGGATGTATGTGAATTTAGGACAGCATATCCTTTGCTTGTGATACTGTCACAGAAAGACTGCTTTCCACCACGTACTCAGATCCTCAGATTTGAAAGATTGCTTAGAACTACCACTGTGTTAGAGCTGACCTGGTATACCATTCCGTATTTCACAATTATTATTATTTTCAATTAATTTTAGTACTTGGATCAATTTTACATCAACTGTAATGAAACTGAACATTTCCATTTATGCCATAGATTCTGGCAACTTCCTTTCTGTCATCTTTCTTGTCAATACGTGATGTGTTTACATTAATAAAATTGTTAGATTTCCCTGGATCATTTTCATTTTCAGCAGTACCACTCTGGTTTTTAAGGAGATGGTAACAGCTCTGCCTTTAGTTTCTCCTTCTATCATAGACTGGACAATAATTTTTAGCTTTGCTAATGTGTGAGCTCTGTTTCAATTTTCTTTTGAAGCTCTCAGTGTCTCCATTGACTTAAGGACAGTACTTTGACGATCCTTTGTGAATGATATTTCTTTCTCTTACAGATCTTCAGGTTTTAAGAAAATTAATTACATCTGCTGTATGTATTTTCTTTTTCTTTCTCTGCTGCAAATGGTAGGCAGGAACATAATTACAATAGGAAAATGACTTGCAAGGTAAATGCTGCTTTTACATTTACTGAAGTAATTTATCAAGGTAATGGCATAGCAACGGTCAAACAGAGTGTGGTAAAAACATCCTTGTATATTCCTTGCTGGCTTTTCTGTGCTGAATAATGGAGAGGGCCTCGCTGTGGTAGTGGTGCATCACTGTCTTGTGTGATTGGAGACTACCACAAGCTTGTGTGGCAACCTCCACTTAAACACTCTGGTCCTGATCTCTAGAGTGGGTTTGGTGGCTCTTGTTTTGTTCTACCAAACCTTAATGTGTGTCCCAAGTGAGCTCTTTAACTTTTGCTTGTAGTTCCTCTGAAATACTGGCTGGCCTGTAAGGAAAGCTTGGTTTGTAGTCTAAAGAAAGATGGTAAATGTGAATCAATGAGTCTGGGGCTATTTGGCCATCTTGTCACAAATTCATATGGTTTTGTTGAAGTGGGCGAGGTAAGCAAGGTGGTTTGAAATTATTTTATTTTGTATCTCAAGAGAATATAATTGTAAGAGAACAAATATTTCTGTATCTCATCTGAGAATTAGACGAAGAGATGAGACTACAGGACAAGCAGTCAGCCTGTTCCAACCCAGGTCAGCACTGGATGTGTAGGAAATGCTGTCATGACACTGTATCCACAGTGTAGCAATACCTGTGCAAGACCTTACAGGAGGGAAAAGTGATTTTATGTAAAATAAAAACTGAAGCAGAACAAGTTTCATTAGCTGCCAGTCACAGCCTGATGTTCATCAGCACCAGAGGCGTGTGTCCACAAAGTGGATCCTGCTGCCAAGTGCCCGGGCTGGGGTGTTCAAGCCGACCCACCAGCAGCCAGGCAGTGGATGGCTTGTGCCCAGGTGTCAGGACCAGGATCTGCAGATGACAGAGGACAAAGGACACCAGCTGACCAGTCCTCCTCATGTCTCTCAGGTTTTTGTTAGGTTGGGGACCATGTGCAGGCTTTGGATAGGCTTTTTTGCACTGTGTTGGAGCTGACAGTGATATTGGCACTTGTTTCAAGCACATTCTTTTGAGATACAAGAGAATACATCTTGATAAGCAAGAGAATACATCCTCAGATACATCTAAACTGCTGGTTTGAAAGAAAGCCCTGCCCTACCATCTTGCAGAGCCTGATATTTATTGTATCTGCTACTTGTTCTGCTGCAGCGATAACTATTTTTTTCCAACATCCCAGAAAATTCAGCAAGATGCAACCTGTTATCCTGAAGACATGGTCCTGCTTGTTAATCTGTGCTGAGAGATCCTATCAGACAAGATAAACCTGAGGCAGTATCAGGAGGCTGCTAACCTCATGTCTGCTGCTGGATACAAGAGGACAAGCGAGGCCAGACCTCACACAATTCAAGAAAACAAAGGCAGCAATCTTCAAGACCTGGGACAAGAAGCTTACTTCCAGCGTGGCACAACAGTCGTGTTATCATGGAACACTTCAGCAGATCTTCAGATGGGAGCTGATCACCTCCTCTTTGTTTCAGTTTCTGCCCTCTGAGTTCTGGGATTCACGTCTTTTGACTAGGAGTCACATTAGGTTAGATTTTAATTTATAATATTCTAAATTGTAAAGAGTAATGTATTACTCCTGAGTAATATCTAAAGTCAGATTACATGCAGGCAACTAAATACCAAAATTCAGGTCACCTGTAAGACAATCTGAGGTCAGTAAATGACAAACAACTATGCAAATAAATGACATAAAAAATGCTAAGTGACTATCTGACCTGAAATAACTGGAATTGTCCTCCCCCATACAATATGGAGCATCTTTCACAGCATGGTGAATTGAATCTGATAAGTAATTGGGACTGTCTCCATCTCTTCAAGATAGTTTCTGCTACTTCATCACTTGCTTCATGGTTAGACTAACTGCTGTGATACGCTGCGGCACAATGGCTGGCCTTTCTGCAGGGTTTGTGCCCAACAAATTTCTTTAGCAGTAGCCTGCCTGAAGTGCAAAAAATGTTTGCAGACTGAAAGGTAGCAATCAGCTAGCCTTACTTTTCTGACACTTCATCTCTTTTCTCTGTGTTTGAGAAATAAATCACACTCAGCTGCCAGATTTAATTAGGATACTAAGTTCTCTAATGCATTGAGTGTGGATGTGAGCTTCCTGGGCTGAAGGGCTGTAGCCTCTCCATAAATAAGAGTTAGTGCATGTGCATGGTACCACGTCATGTGATGCTGCCCTGACAGTGTGACTGCAAAGTCTTTTTAGGTAGAGCTAAATCTACTTTGGTAGTATACATGAAAAGATAACTATACACAACTGTGGGGTTTTTTAGTTTAAGAACTAACAGCAGGGACCTCTTCTATTCAGCTGTCTCAGCCCTATGATGCCCAACTTTCCCTGAGCTTTGCGGTATTGTTTTGTTTGGCCATGGCTTGAAGACATCTTTTCTTAATGGATGATTGCTGCTGACAACAGCATATGAAGCATTCTTTGTGTGTTAAGATTTTAGAAGTCAAAAGTATTTTTGCTGGGTCTATGGGATAAACAAAAGACAAATTTTCCCCTAAAAAAGGCTGTTGAGTTTTACAAACTTCCTTATGTTTGAAAAGATGTTAACAAGAAAGATTTGGTGCAGTGATCAGAAGATGCAAGAAGAAAATGTATAGAGAAGAGTTAACACACACAGAGAGAAAAATAACCTGTTTCCTTTAACAGTACATCACAATTTTTGGTTTACTGGTGAATGATGAATTCTTCAGGGAATTCTCCTTTAAGGTAGGCAGAGTGTATAAAATGTATATCAGCACATTGACATAAGAGAAAGTTTAAAAGATATCAAAAGGAAAAATATGTTCCTTATTTGTCTTATTATTTTATTGATGTTAGGGATGTAGATATTAATAGTGTAGTACATATTGTACTTCTTTCCTTTCTAGATAGCAGTCCTCACTGCAATTTAATCATTCTTTGATGTTTCTGTCAAAAAGCTGAAATTGTTGGGGCTATGGTGCTTTATCCTTCTGGATGTTTTCCCTATTACAAACAATCACTAAACAGAAAAAACCTCACTGTGCTTGGTATTTTTATTACATCTAGACTTTCTTACCATCAAAACAAGAATAAAAGCAAGCCACTGTCTAAATTTCTATGCAAAATATGATTAAGTAATCACTAGTAAAAGTTTTCATCCAATTATTTTCTTTTACATGCCACCTCAGATTCAGTAGATGAGTATCTCTTGACAGAAAATGTCACTTACCCATTTATGTAAACTTTATTTGAACGACTGTCTTCACTTCAAACACATTGTTGTTTTGACGTACAGTAATGACAAACCAGAAGAGCAAAGGACACCTGTACCAAGAGGTCCAAGAAAGTCTTTTATGAAATATGTACATTCCAACTCCCTGTATATCTTGTACTGTAAATAGACTATCAACACAGTTTCAGGCCTGAATCTTGCCGCGTTTAATTTATTACAAAGTCCCTTGATGTCTTCATGAATAGATTGCCTACTTGTCTAAGCTTTATTTTCTTCATTTTAAAGAATAATCCTATGAAATCTGAGACAAAGTTAATTAGCTCATACTGAATGGGATGTCTTAACCTCTGCAGAATACACACACACATAATTAAAGATGAGTTACTCTGAATGTGAAGGCAGGTCAAATTAGAGGGGCTTATTTATAATTTCAAGTCTTTCATTTGTATATTACAGCTACAATGTTAGAATTTGGTGTTTGTAAGTGAGAGGAACTGCTGTATTGTTTAGACCAGTGCAGCTCTAACAAGACTGTCCAAGTGCCATTCACAATAAATTAGCACTCTTTCAGCCTCATCACAGAGCAGAGATCCCAGGCATGGATCTCTGGTGGCTGCAGGAGTAGGCTTTTTTGTCTCACTTGCAGGTCCCCAGAGTCACCAATTTCAGGAGTATCCTGGTGGTTCCCAGGCTTCGCTGCCTTCTAGGGAGCAGCGCTGAGCAACACCCTTTTCATTTTACTCCCTAGCACCTTAACACATCCAGTGTCCCTATGTTGAGAAATACTGGTATAACCATGTTATAACAATTTTTTGACCTTAAATAGAAAAAAAAAAAATTGAGCATCTTCAGATGCTTTCAGGTAGTACCTAAACTAGCTATAATTCTAGATATTAAATATTGACACATGTGTTATCTACATTTGGAAGTCGCAGCACGATTGACTTGGTTAGCAAATGTGCTTTGTTTGGGGTTTGTTTTTTTCTATTCTTTTTCTTCTTTGGGTTGCATTTACATAACAATGTTCAACTCTCTGATGAACAGTTGTACATTTAAGAAAAATCCAAGCCTTTTTTTTCTTAGTTTGTAACAAACTATGGGCTCATTATACTGTTCTACACCAGTAAACTAGTTTCTGTTAAGCATAAGACTTCTTAAAAGGATGTTTTCATCTGGTTGCTCCATCCATGTATTAATACCTTGGCCACCACAATGTTGTAATTCTTGACAGAATCCCTTATAAGCAAGGATTGTTCTTAACGTTACACTTAGAGTTAGTCTGAGATAACCTGTTCGGTTTTTTGTTTTTTTTTTTTCATTCATGAACACAGAGGAGGCCTAAATTCCATCCCTGAGTAGTGAAAGGGATGTTCTTATGCCACTGCTTTTCATATACAAACAGAATCTCCCCCATTTCAGTTACTTGTAAGTTATAGTCAAGTATGTTTGTACTCAAAAATGTTCTTACAAGACTGAGATAAACAGACAGCTTAAAATAATTCAAAACAGTGACACAGGATATGAGTCACATTTCCAATGAACACAATGTATCTACCCTGAAACACACCAGAGGACAGTCTGACCGCTGTTTTCATGAGAAATTCTTCTGAATTTATAAGGGTTGTCCCAGAGAGTAAAAAATATTTCGTCTTTTTATTATTCATCCTGTTCTGATTAAGAAGAATCATCTTTCTTTTCCTGGGTCTGTTCATATTTTGGTGATGTGGTTACCTGAAAATGAACATATTTATGTTTGTTTTTTGTGGTGTGCTGAACTATTTCACAGTGTTCAATAGTCATAAATTCTGTTAGAAACATGACAGGTATTGAAAGACATTGATTTTGTTGAATTTTTTTCTTTTGGTATAGCCCAATCAGCATTAACTTTTAGTACAAACACATTTGAAGGAATCTTTGCAAATAATTCAGCTTTTCCGTTCTGCAATTTCTTTGTGATGCAAAGGAGGACGTAGTGTTGTACAGTGTTACTTCCACTGCCCTGGAATGAATACAGTAATAAATTTTCTTCAGGTGGAACAATAAAAAAATTATCTCATTTCCTCATGATTGCTTCCTCTCAGCAGTTACCAGTAATACTTGCTATTATGGAGGACAGCAGAGGATATAA
Organism: Pygoscelis adeliae; assembly: GCF_000699105.1. Classification (NCBI taxonomy): domain Eukaryota; kingdom Metazoa; phylum Chordata; class Aves; order Sphenisciformes; family Spheniscidae; genus Pygoscelis; species Pygoscelis adeliae. The sequence continues at coordinate 163,120 of NW_008824349.1, forward strand.
CACTGGTCTGATTGATGAACCCCATTGTAGAAGAGCAGGCAGCAATATTAGACTTTAGAATTGAGGTTCATAGAAGAGTAATTACATCTGAATAAATGAAAAATTGTAAGACTGCTTTCAGTTAGTCAGATAAGGTAAAAATAGAAAAGAGCTGCAGATTGCGCACGCTACCTTTATGCTTACTTATAACACCTGGCTCATTTAAAAAGTTAAATTAATTTACTTC
>NW_008824349.1:163356-170130 GCF_000699105.1 Pygoscelis adeliae
CCTGCACTTTGTTACTCTTAGGGAGGAAGACTAGGAACATTGTAAAGATTACTTAAGTCAAGTCATATCATTGCTTAATGGTATGATAGCTGTCTTTTCACATTTCTCCCCTCCCTACATGTGTGTTGTCCTCACCATTTCTTTCCTTCCCACACTCCCCTCCAGCCCTGGCTACACAATCTGCCTGTTCAGGCAAATGTAAAATTCCCCCATAAGTCAATTCAACTCAGTAAAACCTCAGAAAACTTCCTAATTTTCCTGCTGGCTTATTCAACACTTCAGGGTTGAATGGGTGCCAGAGCTGGCACAAGATCCATAACAAGAGTGTATGGCCAGAGGAAAGGCAACAAGATGAAAACTGAGGAGACAGTGCTTCCTTACTTTGGCAGCTCTGAACCATTAATTTACATTATTACATCTCCCCAGATCAAACCTTCAGAGAATTTCTAGATTTGCTGGGAAATGGTGTGAGGGGAAAAGAGAACTGGCAGTTCCTCCAGTGAACAGCAAGGAGTCGTGAGTGCTGACCACCCAGCTGCAGTGGGGGAAAGGGGGCCAACATGGTTAAATCCTGCACTCTTCATTGACCTCAAACCCAAGAGACTTTGACAATGGGAATTAATTCGGGCTATGCTGGATGGTTAAAAATACAAAGATGAGATTGTAGAAGCAAAATCAGAAAGGTTGAGGTGGAGAATAAGACAGAACTTGCAAGGAATGTCATGTGTAGGAAAAAGCATCTGTAAGTGTGCTGTCAATAAAAGGAAGAGCCAGCAAAGAGTTGTTCTGCTGTTCAGCAAATTGGGCAAGTTTTTGACAGATAACACTGAGAAGGCTAAAATGTTCAATTACTTTTTGTATCTGCCCTCTGTAAAAACACCACCTCTGTTAGCTGCAGCATGGCAGACATTGGCAACCAGTAAAAGAGGTAAGGGCTCACCCTCTGGTAATGAAGAGAAATGTTTACACATTGGCTGGGCTTGATGAAATACTTAGATGCTTAAAGAACTGATCAGTGAAGCCTCAGGCCTGTTTATGCTTATCTTTGAGAGCTTACAGCGTACAGGGAACATACTGCATTACTAGAAAAGGCAAGAACAGGCCTATCTGTGAAAGGAGAAAAGGAGGATGTGGGAGTTATTGAACAGGAGGTTTAGCTTCAGCTCATGAAAAAATACTGAAGCAAATAAGCTGTTTATTTGCAGGCAGCTAAAATGTACCAGGAATATGAGCAACAGCCAACACGGCTTTCTCTAGAACAAACTGTGTCAAACCAATCTACTTTCTTACCTTGACAAAGTAAAAATCTTTGATGTCAGAGGGGAAATAATAAATGTCAGTTATTTCAATTTTAATGTCTTTAGTGCTTCTCTTATTCTTATTATGAATCTCCTTCTCTGCAGGTCTTTAAGAAAGGATTGAACTGCTCCCTGACAGAGAAGTTGTAAGTATAGTCTATACTGTCTTCAGGCCAGACGTTAGTGGGAGAGGTTTGGGCTGGTGAAATCCAGTCCAGCTTGTCTGCATCTCTGATAAGTTAAAAAGTAGATTCAATGAACTTTCACTCTTTACAGCAAAATAGGAAATAATATAAATACTTAGGCTTTAAATGAAGATCAGCTTGAATACATTTGATGTGATTGCAAGGTAGTTATGCTATTCAAATACACAGCACTATGAGCAGTATTTCCTATTAACTTAAGTGTAATGAAACAGTGTTAACTAGGGCCACCTTATAAAGGAGACACTAATTACTGTGGGATTTGCTGTGTTTTACTGCACAAGTCTAAGGCTGAATCAGCTTCAGTCCAAACAACAGTAACCTGATGAGTGCCAAAAGCTCTTCCTCTTTCTCCAAATACACATCTAAGAAATGTAAATGTGAAAAGTCCCTCCATGTGTGCATGTGATATCAGCTCTCCTCCACGCTTAGGGATCGAGGTAGGAAAGGTAAAACAATGGTATAGATAAAGCAGCATCCTCCCACACAGGACATGTCATCCTGTAGCCTGACTCTTTTGACAAGGCTGCTTTGTGAAGACAGGGAAGAGAACAAATAAATAGCCCTTGCATGGAGAAGTGCGTTGTGCTAGCGGTGGTGGGCAGATAGGTTGACCAAGAGCAGCCTGGAGCCTGAAATGTGCCATTGCCAAGTCAGAAGGGCAGAGATAAACCACTATGTAGATAGACCTCTCTTACGTTAATTTTTTTTCTGAGTGCTGTGGGTCCTGGAAAAAAAAATACCCTTTGTTTTAAGGACACCATTTTGTAATCATTGCTGTGTACTCTGCATGGGCTGCTCAAGAAGCAGTTTACAGACACCAAACAGCAAAGGTTAGAAGTGACGGGGAAAGTAATTTCAATCTCCTGATGGGAAGTGATTGTATCAAGAGATGTCTTTTCCCTAAGAAATGAAGACACACGTCTGCTGTGTGGAAGGGACTCACTCAAGCTGAGTGTTCAGTATGAGAAATGCATGCCCCAAAGTACACCCTGCACACCTACCCTCCTGCACAGGGCACACTGTGGCACGCTGCAGCCCTCTGCTCACGTGCACAGATTTTTCGTGGAAGAAAAGCCTAGATGAACAGGACAATGGCGTGCTGCCACGTCTCCTTCTGGGATGGACTACATGGGCCAGAGACACTGGGGACACTCCCTGCCCTGACAGACCAAAAAAGTCTTGAAGAGGCAGTTTAGCAAAGCTTTGCAATGGCTACCCAGAGTCTCTCTTTCTGCAACTCCTGAGAGCTCTCCATCCTGCAGCCCTACTGTGCTGCACTATAGTGAAGCATTTCAGAGTGTCTCACTGTCTGTCATCACTATCAGCCTGAACTGTTATTACTTGCTCTAGCCTTTTTCCTTTTTTTCCCCCCTTTTGGATGCCAAGCCTTTTCTTCTTAGTTGTTTCCAAAAGTTATAGTAGATAAAGTCCTGATGATTAAAACTCCTCTAAAATCTGGCCACACCTCAAACTTCCCAATGAATATTTTGTCTCCCAAGAGTCTGTTATAACGCAGTCAGTGGCCTGGCCCTTTTCTCTCTAATAAAATTAATGTCTTTCTGTAAAGTGGTTAAATCTTACTATGACAAGAGCAATAATGATAAGGTTACTAGAACTCTATATGAACATTAATTAGTATGGTATTGATTGACAAATAATTCCTGAAGAATCAAGAGAAGCATTTAATAAAGCTTCTAACGGCGCCTGCAGGTTTTGAGGACTTTCTTTATGCCACCAGTATAAACAAATTTATGTAATAATGTGTTAATCATTGTTTTAATCATCTCCAGCATGCTTTCAATTTTTAGTCTTGGTCTATATAGTAAGAATGAAAAATCAGTCAGTAAACATGTTTTAAAGTTTCAGTGTCTGGTTTCTGGCCTTTTAAAATGAAATCTGTTCTTCTGTCTCTTCATCCCCAAACCCCATGCAGACTAAAGGAACAATTTCATTGTACCTCCAGGCAGAGAGCTGGTGGAAAATTAACTACACTGGGAAACGTGAAACAGTCCTGGCTGAAAAACAGTGATGTTGTTTGTTACCTCTGGTAAAGATTTTCTCTGTGTATAAGGTAAACTTGCCCTCTACTTTGGTTTCACTTCTTCAAGATACTTAAGCATGTTCATAGCTTTGATCATACATGACTAGTTCTGAGACGGACCTTTACTCCTTAATGTCGCTCAGCATAAAAGTCTCATTTGGTAACAATGAATTGTTTTATTTGATAGGTTTTAAGCAAGGGCTTACACTTAATTTTAAAGTAAAAGAAGGAAAACAACTTTTCAGAGGCATGGAAACATCAGGAAGGACTATACAAGTTTGGTGAAATTCTAGAAGCAATTGAGCAGGAGTGTCCTCACAGGAAGATGCTTAATTACATCAGAAGACTGGAATACAGACACTCAGTAAAGCAGTGCACAGCTTGGAAGTCCAGAGCACTGTGAAGTCTACCTTAATCTCCAGGGTAATGCAAATTACTTGCATTCATAGAAGGAGAAAAGAGAACAAATGTTCAAACAAAGGACAGCTTGCTGCTGAGTTGCCTTTGTCACTTAGGTCACAGAAATGTGAGGTGTTCAAAGGCATCTGTTCTTTCACAGGATATACACCACATAGGGCACCAGTATTCCCACTTCCAAGGCTGAGAATTATTTTCTCAAAATTTAGACTGTACATTTAGAAATATTCATGTTTTTACTTTTGGCTATATTAAGTGTCCAACTTGGGTGTGACACAGGAAAGAATTTTTAGGACTCTGTGTTCCTTATATCTGGACAGAGATAAACACATCCCTTAGTCTCATTTCTTGGGCAGAGATTGCACAAGGGTAGCAGCTTTATCAGATGTGACTACATTGAGACTATCTGTATATCAGTGACAGTTACTCTGCTATATTAAAGTTTTTAAAACCTGTTCTTGGCACATGATGAAGCCCATTGCTGAGTACTTGTGCTGGTTTTGCCTGGGGTAGAGTTAATTTTCTTCATAGTAGCTAGTATGGGGCTCTGTTTTGGATTTCTGCTGGAAACAGTGTTGATAACACAGAGATGTTTTTGTTATTGCTGAGCAGTGCTTACACAGAGTCAAGGCCTCTTCTGCTTCTCACCCCACCCCACCAGTGAGTAGGCTGGGGGTGCACAAGAAGTTGGGAGGGGATACAGCTGGGACAGCTGACCCCAACTGACCAAGGGATATTCCATATCATATGACATCATGCTTAGCATATAAAGCTGGGGGAAGAAGAAAGGAGGGGGGGGAGACATTTGGAGTTACAGCGTTTTGTCTTCCCAAGGAACCATTATGCGTGATGGAGCCCTGCTTTCCTGGAGATGGCTGAACACCTGCCTGCCCATGGGAAGTAGTGAATGAATTACTTGGTTTGCTTTGCTTGTGTGTGTGGCTTTTGCTTTACCTATTAAACTGTCTTTATCTCAACCCACAAGTTTTCTCAGCTTTATTCTTCTGATTCTCTCCCCCATCCCACTGCAGGGGGGGAGTGAGTGAGCAGCTGTGTGGTGCTGAATTGCCGGTTGGGGTTAAGCCACAACAGTAGTACACCCAGCAAGTGTGTTTGGTGTAGACATTTCCTAAAGCTCCTATTAAACAGTGACCATGCAAGCTCTCAGCATGCAGCTGTGGGGGACCTGTGGGACACATTCTGAGTGTCTGCCCTGGGATTTGTGATGGCATTGCAGCTGAGGAAGAGTCCCTCAACAAACGATTGCAGTCTTAATGTCATATGCAGAATATCCTTCTGAGTGAGTCTAAATGGGTGGGAGGAAGGGTGAGTGGAAGGAGCCAGAGGAGAGTGCAGAGATGTGGAGGATATGACCCTCCCACAACTTCAATGCCTATGCCACTGCCAGCATCATTTCACACAGCAGCAGTTATATCAATGACACTGACTATGCATCAGAGCATGAACTTTCATTCCCTCCCTCTCATGTTCCTGCTCCTTAAGTTGGTGGGCAGAGGAAAGAGAATCAGCACCCTAGGCAGGGCGGCTACAGGTGGACCTCTGGTCTGACCTGTCTTGTCTGATGCTTGACTGACACCAGGAGCTCATTCGGTGATGCTGTCGTCAGCACAGTCCTTGCACTGTAATTTTATTAATTTTATTAAACCAGACAGATATACCTATAAGCTTAAAGAAGTGAAAGATATCTCTGCCACTGCCTCCCAGGTAAGAGCAGCACTTGTCTTTGTATAGAAGGAAAACAAGCTTCCAAAATACTGGCCCGCTGTTAAACAGAAGAGGTGAATTAGTTGCCAACAATGCTGAAAAGGCAGAGGTTCTCAACACTTTCTTCACCTCTGTCTTTACCAGCACTGTTTGGTCCCAGGCCTTGGGAACAAAAATCCAGGCTGATGCAAACACAGACCCGCTGTCAGTGAAGGAAGAGTTGGTATGTGAACTAGTACAGGAGCTTGACCCCTACAAATCAATGGGCCCTGACAATATCCACCCAAGGGTGTTAAGAGAGCTGGCTGATGTTGTTGCAAGGCCACTCTTCATAAACTTTGATAAGTGGTGGAGATTGGGGGACATCCCAGAAGACTGGAAGAAGGCCAATGTCACCCCCATCTACAAGAAGGACTTAAAGGAGGATCCAGGAAATTATAGGCCCATCAGTCTTACTTCAGTCCCTGGGAAAGTTATGGAATGAATTCTCCTGGGGGCTATCAGAAGTCAAATGAAGCACGTGATTGGGAAAAGCCAGCACGGATTCACCAAGGGTAAATCGTGCTTGACAAACCTGATCACCTTCTATGACAAAGTAACCTGCTCGGTTGATGTGGGACGAGTGGTAGACATTGTCTACCTGGATTTCTCCAAGGTTTTCAGTATGGTTTCCCACAGCCTCCTCCTAGAGAAACTGATGAGTTACGGTCTAGACAAGTGGTCCATGCGGTGGGTCGGGAACTGGCTGACACGCTGCACCCAGAGGGTGGCGGTAAATTGCTCCTGTTCAAACTGGCAACCTGTCACAAATGGGGTCCCCCAGGGATCGGTACTGGGTGCAACACTGTTTAATATCTTCATAAGTGATCTGGATGATGGGATCAAGTGTACCCTGATCAAGTTTGCTGATGATACTAAACTGAGTGGGGAAGTGGACACTTTGGAAGGGAGAGCCACCCTGCAGGAAGACCCGGATAGTCTGGAAGAGTGGGTTAACAAGAATCTTGTGAAGTTCAACAAAGGCAAATGTAAGGCCATGCACCTGGGAAAACATAATCCAGGAGTGCAGCACAGGCTGGGATCTACC